>NC_048901.1:21510759-21664861 GCF_011077185.1 Oxyura jamaicensis | reverse complement strand
TTTCTTTCTTTCTTTCTTTCTTTCTTTCTTTCTTTCTTTCTTTCTTTTCTTTCGACGAGAGAAATTAGTCAATTGGGCTGATTCAGGATACTTTTTTAGTATTCAAAATTTAGAAATGTCATTGATTCATAACAGTATGACATGCCATGGCACAGATTTAATTACTTTCAGCAACAGTTCAATTGAAGGAGAATATGGAAAATAAATGATATTTTACAAGAAGAAATGCAGACCAGTCCTGATTATACATGCAGCAAGTACCACTCAGCTTGAACTTTTTAGAGTAATCCAGTGAAGGCGCTCCTCATTGGGGTAAACCCACTTGACAATCTCTATCTTTCTCTATTTTAAAACTTCGTCCTGAGATATGGAAGTAAGGCTAAATTGTAGTAATTGTATCACAGTTACCTAATTATCTGTAACTGAAATACCATGCCCATGTTACGTCCACCCCAGAGAAGAATTTGGGACACAGACAGCTCCATCTTGTAACCTTAACAGACCCTGGGTTAACAATCTTGATAACAAAGAAATTTTAATTTATTAGATTTTTACAGTAATTTGAAAGGAAAGATAAAAAGAATAGACAAAAGAAAAAGTTCAGAAAAGAGCACAAAACCTAATCTCTGTTATTCCCAGCCCCGTGTTGAAGTGCTTAGTGGTACCTTGGGACTCCGACATGGGTTCTTAGGGCTGAGTGAGAAAACTCAAAGCATATAAGTTTCAAAGTGTGAACCGGCTTTGAGGCACTCTGTCAGAAGCCAAGGCATAAATATTCTCTTCTCCATCGGTTTGTGCACCCAGAATGCTGGTAGCTGTCTGATCTTCTGAAGTAAATTCAACAAGTAGCAATAGCTATTTTTATATTTCAGTATTGTTTAGTTATGGTTGCTCCTAACTGTCAGATCTTTAGTCACAAATATATCTTTAGTCACAAATATAAAGCATAATTATGGCTTCTGATTTCAGATCCCAACTGATAAAAATCGAGGTTTCCCTTTTTTCTCTTATGAAGGGAAGGATATTAACTATAATTAAGGATTAACTGTGCCTTTTAAACCCTGTGTAGCATTATGCAGTCAGACTTCTGTGTTTTTTAGGCTATTTGTTCTTTGTGTTTGTACAGGGCTGCTAAGAAGATCTGGGTAGCAACTACCGTAAGACATTCGTATTTGCAACCTTGATTGGGAGTTTAATGTTATTTTTACGCTTAAGTAATTATTTTTGAGATTCATGCTTTTATTTTCTTTTTTTAAGTATTTGTCTTCCTTGGTTCTTCGGGAGGAATGGATGCTGGAGGTCATTTGTCTGTCCTTTCTTGCGCACCCCCGTGCTGCATTAAGAGCCAGCTGGGATCGATAGATGCTGGTAGCTGTTGCACTCTCCTAGGCAAATAGCATCATCTTTCTGCATTTGTCTCTTTGTGACAGTACTACAGCAAAAAATGTACTCCAAATAAGTAGTAAAAATTACTACAGATTCATAGCAAAAGTAGCATTAATTGTAGGTTATTGGACTTGTAAAATGAATTACCTGAATCCTGATTAATGGCAAGCCCACGGCCGGCAGGAACCTGAGCTGAATTTTGGATTGCTAATTGAGGGCTCACAGCGGCTGCCGGCACACAACGAACGCTGCATGTTGGTTTGGTCGCTCCCCTCTCATTTTGTGCGCCCTTCCAAACCTAATCCACTCAATTACACACCAGGGACACGCGAGCACTTTCCATCTTATTAAAATGTATCATATACTAAACTCAGCAAAATCGCAGTCCTTTCAGCTCTGCCCTGCTTCTCTTCAACCAGGAACGAATGGGGGATAAACACACTGCTCGGCCAGGTGGGGCAGGTAACAGCAGACATTTCCAACCTGGTTTTGGAGCAGTAACGTGGTCGTGTTAGCCCAGAAGAGTATCTGATGTTCTGATAACAGTAATTTTTTTTATTTTTGCATTTGAATAGCATGAATTCAGATTTTTCCTGATTCCTGCTTGGCTATTGCAGAAGGCTCCCTTCCCTTCTCTTATTCACGGAACAAAGAGGCCTGTGAGGGAAGTCACATAACTTCTCACATACGGCATCCCTCAGGGTAGATGAACTAACAGTTATGACAGCTTCCTCCAAAACGAATGCAGCCCCCGAAGAGCGAGCTCATTCCGCCTGAACACAGCAGCTTATCGATTGGCACCGAGGACGAGCACAGTCATGTTTCAGCCACTTTTTAAGCAGAAGTTGGGATTCAGTCACCTTTAAGCGAACCAGTTGGGTACAGAGTCAAGAGCAAGGATCCTAACCAGAGTCTCCAAACAACAGCAGGAGTGAAGAAACACTATTCCTGCATGTACAGCTTTGACATCTGGGGGAGATGGGAACCCCTTCTATTTCAAGAAAAGTGGTGATTATTTCAAGATCCCACTTTTTTCCTTGGAGGTTTTCTTGCTTTCCATATTTTCCTCATTGAACGTTTAATTTAATTGTAGAATTTTAATAAGCCTTTTGCATAACTAGAGTTTAATTTTCAAATTATGTAAGGATTTCACTGAGCTTGGTGTAGTTGCACGTACCTACACATATACACGTATGTATCGCGTATCGATACGCAGTATGTTTCCTGCAGCACATCTGCTGCTGCGCTCCACAGCAGCACGTTTTTCAAAAAGCCTGGGATTATTCATAAACCGCGGCAAACTGGCACCCCGTTCTGCATGTCAGCTATCAGATGAATAATTGATCACTGATCTGACACGGGCTGAAAGGGAACAATTGTTTCTAGAAGTCCCAGGCCTCCCAGGTAACATCGAAGGCAGAGTCCCAACTCGACAGCCTCTGCTGCCTAGGTCCATCTGGCACTTGAAAGCCCCCGGCACGGCTGCTCGAAGCTGATTCGGGGCTGTGGCCCCAGGGCTTCCAGCTCCCACTCCGAGAAGCCTCACGTGGGCTCTGCCAGCTGGAAGGAAATACCAAGGGGAACCGCAACTTGCTCTTATCTTTGGGAGGGAGCGGGTGCGTGAGGTGCTGGGTGAACGACATCCGTCCCCCTCGTGCTTCCCCTGCCTGCGACTCCGATTTTTGCAGTTGTGAATTTGTGCAGGGAGCTGGGGGTGATCACACGCACCAGTGTGAAAACTTCTTTGTGCAAACTGGTGCACGAAGCTTTATTGACCACCATTCGACAACAGAAATATTTAGGGTTTGGAAATGCTGTGGTATTTACCACGCCAGTCAGGAATTTAATGTGGTTTAATTAATGCAGGTAAAGAGCTTTGAATATTTAGATGAAAAGTAATATATATCTATATGAAAGGACGATTACTGTCCAGACAACATATAATACTTTGAAATAATATGACAAAAATGATAGACTGCGGTACAGATATGTTTTGAGACATTGCTAGGGCTCTGATTAGTTTGTATTAGCTAGTTTTAACATTTATGACTACCTCTGAAAGGCAGGTTATGGAGAATGTTAACATTCCACTGGGCTGATTGACAATAATTAGTTTATTTTAAAGGAAAGGAAAGAAGCACGGTATTGTTGCAGCTGACTAACGTGAATTAAAAGCTAGGTAATCTTTTCTGCAATTACAGAGATACAATGATTGCCATTGTCAGAGAAGAAAATACACTCATAATTTCAAGAATCATTGTGTAGGAAGAGCTTTGCAAGCCTGAAATTGAAGCTCTGGTCATGGTCTCCAAAATTACAGTTAGTAATTTTATGCTGAACCAAGGCTTTTGAATACTTAAATTATAGCTTGTTTGTAGCAAGGTATTTACCAGCAAATATAAGCATCTTATAAACAGCACATGAGTCATCTTGGTGTTCATTTTGAGCACATCGAAAATGTAAATTGCTACTGAATTACTCTTGTGTAGAGAGGCAAGGCTTAGAAACCTTCAATTCATTCTTTAAATGGGAATTATAAAAGGAAAAATGTGCGCATTTGCCTTTCAGTGGAGAGCATTGTGCAGGGTAACTATTGCGTTCTCTATAGCTTTGCCTATAGGCTATGCAAACACCGAGGGAGGGCAGGCCCCCAGGTAGGAAGAGGTACAGCTCCGAGTGCTGTTTATCTTCCTCTTTAGAAGCATTTAATGCCGTCTTTAATGGGGACAGCTAATAGAAATCCTGTTTTTTATTGAAATGCCCACGGATTTTATGAGCCAACTGATATATTCTGAAAAAAAAAAAAAAAAAAAAAAAAACAACTTTAAAGCAATTTGTGATAAAACCTAAGACAAACAGAAATCCGTCAGCCTCTCTGTTCAAAGTGCTGGCCCGAAGGAAGCGATCCAGGCGTGATTGCCAGCAAGGTAGCAACTGCTGGGGAGGCTACAGTTCCTTATTAAAAGATGAGTAGTTTGATCACCATCATATTGGATTACTCAAACTTCAATTACACGAGTACCTGAGGGTTTTAACTGGGTTTAACTGATTTATTAGAAGACCAACTTGAAATATACCTGCTGTTAGCGCGCACTGGATCTTTGGAAGACCCACCTGAATACCTTGTTAACAGACACTATCCCGAAAGGGATTCAATGCCAATGAAGGAGATCAAAAACGGCTAATAAAAAATGGAGCAATCCAGTGATTCATTTAATGTCTTTTTAATCTCAGGAAAAAAAAAATCTTCTGTGCCTGATGACATCATTCGTTAGGATCCAGCTATGGAAGCCTGGCATGGGCAAGTTTGGGATGTGTTAATGCCTCTTCTCGTTGGTGAATCTCTGCAGAGTCACAACCGATATATTTTATGTGGAAGCAGAGCAAAAAATCTATGTAACCTACTGTCTTTTGCTTGCTGACAATTTATGTTGCAGAAGATCGGTCTGGAGTTACGATAGCTCCAGTGGGGAATCGACGCTTGTGGAGCATCTTGAGGAGGCATCATACAAACTAATGACTATGGAGCAATTTCAGTGAGCTGAATTTTCAGTAATGGAGTGGAAGGTACTGTGGCCTCATCTAGGCAGTGAGTTATGGTCACCTCGGTGGTCTGTTATTTCCCTCCCCATTTTCCCCATCCCATACTCCAAAGTAGCTCAGATTTATAATGCAAGACCAGCCCTGTCTTCCGAGAGCAGCGGCAGCATTACAAGTGTTTCACGTGTTGAAAAAATACAGATCTATCAGCAATCACTCCACCCAACCAGTTATTACCAGGATTGCCTGATGTTCCAGTCAGTCAGCAGGAAGGGGCTGTCCATGTGATGGCATAAAGCTTTTTCCCTGCCCTAGTAGGACGTTTGTCACCAGTTCCATTCATGTTTCAGACAAGCAGGGTGTATGTACTGCAAGCAGGAAACATCAAATTATGATGCTGTTTGCATGATTATCTTCTCCCCCCCCCCCCTTTTTTTTTTTTTACATATTTTACCTCCTGTGCATGTGGAAGAGACATTCCTCTGTGTCCTACTATAGTAAAGACACTCGGTGAGCTCGGCAAGTGGGCATTAATATTGCTAACAACAACAAAAAATATTCTCATCGTATCAGTCATTTCTCTCTCTTTTTATTCCATAACTGTTTTTTCAAACTGTCATATCCTGCTGAGGGAAGATGCTGATGGCCCAACATATAAACCTCCGCACCACATCTCAGATTTGAATCTGTGCAAGGAGTTGGGCTGTATCACGCTGTCGCTTATTAAGTGCATCTCCTCACAGACATCCTCTCCTCCTTTGCCACCCTCCTGCCTCCCAGCATGGCCTAACTGAATTGTGCTGAGGAATTGCCTTTAAAAATTGATAGAGTCCCATAACAAATTTCCCTTCTGCTCTTATGCCCCACATCAGAAAATCCTGCAGTACGTTGCAGTGTACCTGCTGATGCTAGTGATCTCAAAGCCTCTTTCCTAAGCAGAAATTACAGAAATGTTTAATTACTGTCTTTCAGCCCACACTGATGCGCTGCACAGGCAAAATGTCCTCTTCCAAATTCCCTGCTTGCAGCCGGTGCATTCACTTCTTTCCTACAGGAAGCGCCGAGTAAGATTAACGAGGCTCTTTTCTTCAGCATGTAAATATTGTTTAAGATCATAAGTTATGCGTTTGTCCGGATTGTTGTTTTTCAGATTGAACTCCTTTGTTTCTCCTTGTGGTCATTCACTTTTCCTGGCAGCAGTTTTTCACTGCGAGCCCGTATCCTTCCATGTGGGTTTCATATTGATGTGGATTGGAGTCGTCAAGTGCGTACGGTTGCCAAAATATCTATTAGTGTAACCCAGTGTGGAGGCTGGTAACCCTATCTGTCTTCCTTCTTGGCTGTACTTCTTTGTGATGCTTGTGCTGCTCTGAAATGCAGAAATGGATCGTTCTTTTTTCGTTTAAAAAAAAGGAGAGTGAAGGAAAATGTACAGATCTGTACCGTGAAAAGATGATGAAAACTATTTCTTCCCTGCTATGTGCAAGCATCACAGTGTTATCTGAGGTCTGTCCATGAAAATTATCCTCTTCTTTACTTTAATTCTATACCCTGATCTTCTTGCAAATTATCTGGCCCCAATAATTGCTTAAAATTCACATATATATGTCTCTGTGTGTATATTTAATGAAGAATGCCTTGAAAGTCTAATTAGGGCTGCTTGACTCCAAAGCAGTTTACATATCACAGGCTTACACAGCTATCAAACAGATGCTTCTCCTTTTTTTTCATTCAACTGACATTTTCATTTTCTCTGCATATTTTGAGGACTGAGCAGTGATGTGTTTTGACTCCTGAGGCTACAGACGATATCAAAATGAGGATTAGAAATGAAGCTTTACCTGTCAATTAAATTGTTAAGCTTGTCCGCCACAGCATCTACACTTTCAAATGGCCTGTTTATTGAATTTGAAATAGTTTTCATTCTTGACCTTGTTTAAACTGAATGGACAGTTCTAATTATAATCTTCAAAGTTTTCAGCTGCAACATATGGTTTGCATATAGAGTTGTGGATGAAGGGCTCTTGCGTGTTTATTGAGCTAAACCACTGTTAAATATCTCGGCAAAGACTGGCATGTCAGGCGTTGAAATCAAGCAGGAAGCAGCAGTACAGGTATTGGCCATTTTCGTCTTTTCACAGCACTTTTCCCAGGAGGTCTGCTCTCGAGCGATATCTGAGAAATGGTCAGTGGTGGTGGGACCCTGGCACTCCTCAGGAACAAGTACCACTTTCGGTGGTTGTGTTGTGCCCGTCTTTACAGAAGTCATACAAAACCATATCAAAACAAACAAACAATATCAAAAACCAAACACATAACTAGCAAACAAGTAAAAAAACATCCCACCTGTCCCCAGAATGAATTCAAATTACCAGGATCTTTCACAAATCAAATGTCATTCTTTCAGGTCAACTCTGGCTCCCACTGATGGGGTTGCATGACACCTCAGAGCAATTTATTCCTGTATTTATTGCCCAGTAAGGCCAGTGACAGATCAGGAGATTGAATCCAGGTCTTTAACCCATGTAGACTGCCCCATTCAGTGCTTCCAGCTCTGATCTCTTCTCCCCAGAAGCAGCTCCCTGCCTCCCCAGCTGCTCCGTAGGAAAGCCAAACATCTGAGATGCCTCTTTCCTCTTCCCTCCTTGAAAACAGTCATCAGGAAATGCATCTCCCTTCCAACCTGGACATAAATATTTAATACCTAACACAGGCAGAGTCCCATAGATGACTGCAGTTAAGCATTTCCCGGTGTCCTTTGGTGTGCTTGGTATAAAGACGGATAAACCAGGGCTGTGAGAGAGGAAAGCTGACCTAGTCACAGCTTGAAGTCATTGAAGCTACCTGGAAAAATACCTGAAATATAGGGCAAGGTACCAACTGCAGGGCAGCAAATTCTCCTCTACGGTGTGACCAAATCACCAGGGAGGTCTGAAGGAAAGTGATGGACTGAAAGTCAGTCAAACCTTTACAAAGAGCATTTTTTAAAAAAAAAAAAACGCTATTGATTTTCAGGGGAAGGTAAATAATTAGATAACTTGGAAAGCCTGTTTCTGTGCATGGCTAATTGGATAACCCTGCCAAAATAGTGCAGGTTAAAGCTGCTTTGTGCTTAATCCCAAGCAAAGAAGAAACATTGTGCAGAACTCACCGCACTAACAAGGGCCCTCTTTCAACGTGCAATTGGTTCTCAGGGACTAAATTGGGTAAGGAATCTCTTAACCATGCCTTTTAACCAATCTCTTATCAGACTTGACATGCTTCTTTCAGTACGATTTGCTCAAGCTATTCCATTAATTAATTTTGTTGTAGCGAGCTTGCCTCAGACACCTGTGACTTACTGAAATTTAAGTAAGCTGTAGCAGTGATTTGAGCTAACCTGACTGACTTTGAACTGAAGCTGACAATGGATGCTCATATAATCCATTGGAGGGGCCAGCAAAGGGCAGAAACAAATAGGTGAGGAGCAAAAATAAAAGCCCAGGAGCAGGAACAGTTTAAAATGACCCAGCAAGCTCTGCAGGAGCACATTTATCTATGCCGAAAGCTATTTCACCAAGGTGTTTTAACATCAGGTTCTAGTGGACCACTCAAAACAGCTTGTAACATATTTATGGTATTTTTTGTGAAGTATAAAAAAGAGCCCTAGAGTTCATGGAAGATGTGGTAATTTAAAATCTTGCAGCTATAAGAAATCTCTCTCTTCCCTCTTTGCAGCTCAGGCTGGTTCGGTGAAACAGAAGAACGTCTTCAATTAAAATTAGCAGAAATTCTGCATTTTATTCTTGAATTTTAAGCTTTGGTTTTGACCAGACTTAAAACTCGTATTTTATTTCTAGAGTCAATGTTAATGTCAAACAACTTCCATAGTGGAAAAATTGGACAAGTATTTTTCTAGCAACGGGAGGTTTAAAACTCCTGGAATCAAACTTTCAAACCTTGAAAACAACTTTAATGTTAGTCAGCCAGGAGAGGTCATCTAAAAAACTTCTGCTTGAAGAGCAAATGAAGTCACGCCTAATAGTAAGTAGACTTGTGAATGGATTCACACTGGTTGTCAAATTATAGGCATTTTCAAACTCAAGACTTGGGGAGACTGTGTGATTTAAAGGAAGCTGGGAGCTGAGTCTGTCATAAGTGGATCTGCTTATGGCAATGGTGGTTCTTACGTTATGTTTCACTCTTACAGAAACTTCTGACTTTTGTGATCAGCTTATACATGACTGGGTACCGAGCCTGTTCCCCTCCTCTCCCTTAAGTATACAAATTAGTTAACTTCAAAACACACAAAATTAATGTGTAAAATCCACCACGGAACAACCATATGATATTTTCACTTTGTACCGTGCATGAGGTTTAAACATCCTTTGGAAACGATACACCAGACTAATCACAAATAACAGAAGGGAAAGCACTGTCACCCATCTTTGCTGATTTTAAATATCATTTTAGATACCAAACAATAAGGGAGTTTTCATGTCGGATGAACTAAATGAGCTGCACTTTAGCAAGCTGAAGAGATTGGGTGAGTTATTCAGCACAAACGGGTGGAAAGCTGAATTTTTGTTAACCTAATCCAGAAAAATACTGAGATGAACAGTTTATCCACTTGTAATAATTTTACATACAGCTCCTTAATGTTTCTCCTTGTGGTTCTTTACATAAGATCCAGTCTTTCCTTCCCACCCTTCCTGTCACTGACTGTTTAATCCTAGCACGTGTGGACCCACAGAGCTCCCTGGGCACAGAAGAGACCAAACCCAGACTTTACTAAATTGTAAGATGCTGCTGCAAAGAGTAGACCATGCTTCCTCCCTCTGGTCACTATTTTTTATAAATAATTACTATAATTATTTTTAATTATAACCCAAATTTATAAATTTAAGACCATCGGTGTAAACTGTCCTTTAAATAAATGGAAGTAGGGGTTTGTGTTTTCCTCTCACCGTTGGTTGCATCCTTTCTGCAGTAAGCTGGGTGGATTGTGGTGAATGGAAAATGATGTGCGTGTGTCATCCGTTCCAACTCCACGCAGTATTTCTTAGGCATCTGGTAACAAGGGTGTTGTTGTGCTTCTGTGAAATCCTGTCGGGCCAGGTCCCCAGGGGGTACCGTGGAGGTTTGGGACCTGAAGTGTGAGCGTGTGCCCAGCTGATTGTAACTGGGTGAAAGTAAGCCCCGACTACTTGTGTACACGGGATACCTGGCCTTAGTGAGGCCAAATTACGCATTTTCAAGTAAGGGGCTGTTGCTCCTGTCTTCAGCAAGACCATGCTGCTCAGCATCCCTCAGCTTGATGTGACTCTTGGCACTCCAGCAAGTCTCTAGTACCTGTGGGGTGCGTGATGCTCACAGCTTAACTTCATTTGGTCGCTGCCTCTCTTTGTGTTGTTCTTTACAGCTGGGTTGGGCCTGGTAGGGAGCAGCTTTCCTTCGGTAATTTACAGCCCTTCAGATCCTTCTTTAGCACTTAACTCCTGTGGCAGTGAGCCTAAGGGAGATAACAGTGCCAATGCAAAATAGAAAGTTTATTCTGCCCCATAAGATGTCCCCTTGAGGAGTCACCTTCTCTCCTGAAGTGCATGAGCCCTTCACGTTTGCTCTGGGGCTGTCGGCATGTCTGACGTGGGCTCACGTTCGAGCTCCAGTTACAAAAAATGACCTTATGAGGAATGTCTTGCCCTAAAAAGTAACTGAATTAGGAAGAAAAGCAGGCCTTTCTTTCAGTATTGCTGCAGGCTTTGAGATCTGAAGTGGCAGCTGTCCTGCACCAGAGCTCAAACATTTGCATATAAGTACAGAAGAGAAAGGGTCAGGGATGTATCACTGCGGACCTGTGGAGAGAGGATGATGCATTCATTGTGGGAATAGAGACTGCGGAGACTGCAGTCACTTGAGAGGGGGAAAAAAAAAAGGGGGGGGGGGGGGGGGGAGGGGTTTAAAAGCAAAAAGGATTTTGGATTGCATGAAGTGCTTGTCCAGTGGTTATTATATTGGGCATATATTTCCCTCTGGAGGCTCATGACCGTGCAGATATTTGTTATGTGTGGGTTTAAGGAGGTACCTGGTACAAGTGTGAGTGCCTTGGGACCACCAGCTCCCCTTGTTCAGGGACGTGGGAGCTGTGGCTGCCCCTGCTCCCGACCCACATGTGCTGCAGAGGCTCCTGCAAATGCTCAGCCCTACTGCTGTAAGCATGGGTTTTCTCCTTCTTTGGGGGCTTTCTTTAGCTTTGCCTGTTTATATTTCTTAGTGGCTTAAAAACCTAAGCTGCTGTTAGCGGGGAATTGATCTGGCAACAGCCTGCTTTTTTTTTTCCTTTATGAAAGCATAATTGCAGGTCCACTAATTATCTGTGTCTAGCGCTGCTCTCTGTTTACTTTTAAGGAACTGATTGATCATAGCTGTTCCTAAGCATTTTAAGTAACAGTATGAAAAAAAATCCCTTAAGCTGCCTACAAGAGCCACCGACGTGATGACCTTGAATTCCAAACAAGCAATCTCACAGCTCTGTGTTTAAACAGGTATTTGGCAGGGAAATCAACCTGTTGCCAAAGCAGCCCATCAAATCGGCTGGGGGCAAACTTCATGATCAGCAGAACCCCCACTCAGGGGTACAGAGGACTTAAAATCCGTAACACCATCGGTACAGCCTGCCCTGGAAGGGGCACGGTGCTGGCAGCAGCCCCGGGGTTTGCATGCTACAGCCTCTTCTCCGCGTTTGGGGTGCACAAGCAGGCAGCACGCCATCAGGGGCCTGAAGAGCTAAAAGAAGCTGCAGATCCTGGTGGCTAAGGCAGTTTGCATCCTGGCGACAAGTAGGATTGACTTTTGGCTTGGCCATGAGACTGTTCCTGATGACCAGTGGGTAAATCGGGACATAATCCTCGGGCAGGCAGTGGTGGGCTGGAAGCAGGACACATGCCGTGTGTACAGCACGGAGGGCAGAGACTGGTGAATCTCACCAAAATGCAGCTATATCTCTGCTGAAATTCACAGGTGATCTGGAGGATATTCACCTACTGACTGCTTTGTTCACCCAGCAGCATAATCCCCTTCTCAAGATAGCTTTGGGGAGCACAAATTTCTCATTTCTCTTCTCGCCTTTATGGTGCTCCCTCTGTTTTGGGGATGCACAGCTGCTTTTGGCACAGGGCAACTGGCAATAAGAAAGCCCCAAATGGCTCAAAATTCCAGTTATTCAGATAAGCATCCTGAATATAACTGTAGAAAGCTGAGCACATAGCTATTTTAGTTTGATCTGTGGCATGAATTAATCCAAATTTAATTATAGTATGTAGTTAAACAGATGCAATCTCCTGTAATCCCATGGGGACAGACTTTATAATTTTACATTTCTAAAGTTATTTCCACACAGAAAAAGAAATGGCCACTTAGGTACCTCTGGCAGTGTAAGCTGTTGCTTTCCTGGTGTGTTTGCCCTTGACAGGTGTAGCTATTTTACTGTAAGAGTGCAAATAGGTTACACTTGTAAAACTCTCAAGTGCAGCTCAGCATTTAGGTTAGCGTCTGCTTCTCGGCCTTCTCTCCAGACAAAATAATTACGGCATTTTTCTTCTGTAACTGTGGGCAGCGTTGTTTCCTGTCCCGGAGATGTAGGAGGCACTGAAGGCGACTGCACGTTGCATTTTTCTTGATTATATCTTCAGTACGTGACAGCACCTTTCGACGTTTAGTCCTGACGATATTGATCTCGCAGAGGAAGCCTCGGGCTGAAGGCCTCGCCTGCCATCGGCCTCACCGCTCGGGCCTGGCGTGCTCCTCCATCTCGCCTGGTGATTTCCTCCCTTGGCTACAGGGAGTCGTGGAGTGGGGTTAGGCCGTGCATACAAGTCTGTTATAGGGCCCTTTGTTCTTCATTTAATTGTACAGCCTTCTGAGTGCCTTGCTGGGCCTGGAAGGGTGTTTTAGGAGGCGAGCCATGTTTGTTGTCCATCAGGTATTCGGATTGAGATGATTTTTTTTATTGTTTGGCTTTGCTTCTGTCCTCCTGGTGGTGGGTACCTAAAGCTGGGCCCACCAGGGCCAGTGCTGAAGTACGGAGCCCTCTGGGGCCCCAGGCAGGCTGGGGGCACCTCTCAGAAGGGTGGGCTGTCACACAGGCAAAGCCAACGAGGGGGACATGGGGGATCTGGTGATGTGGGGACATGAGTGGTTTGGGACACGGCAGGTCAAGGGACATGTGGGCTGATGGGGGCTGCAGCCAGTGCTGAGCTCCCAGGGGCTCTCCTGGAAATCCAGATACCAGAATGCCTGAATAGACCCAGTTTTGACAAATAACACCTACTCTAATTGCTCATTTTTTTTATTATCTTGGCTATTTTTTCCTTTGTAAGTGCTGATATCCTAAACTAAAGCTGTATTTGGTACAGAGAGAAATTCTGTGCCTGACTGTAGCTTATAAAATTAATATATTGAAGCTCAAAATAATTAAGTTTATGGAAGTATAAATACTAGAATGTGTTGTACTATATGGCTCAGCTGCTTCCTTGGTATACTTTTCTGAGCCTTTTTGCTTATTTTATTTCTTTGCTACTCAAGACAAATAGTTTCCTGGTTTTGATTTCATCCTGGAATTTTTCAGCAGAGTGTTTCTTAACAGCATAGTATTCAACAAGATTAATAACATTTTCTGTTTACTGTTTACATTAAAAAAAAATGAAACTTCTGTTTTAAAAAAAAGTCTTCCAGATGTCTCCAGGCAGTAGGAAATGTACATAGTATACAGTCTAATGAAAGAACAGATATAGCACAAGGATTAAAAAGTGGCACATGTTAGCAAATGGTCTGAATTTAAACGCTAGTCGACACTAGCACTTCACTTTAGGTGAGTGAAATTCACATGTGAAATATTAAAATTTAACTTTATAAATACATTTCCTGAGGACCAGGATGTCGTGCGTTTCCAAGTCATCTTTAAAACTTCCTTTTTCATTTAATTTTGATTAGATTTTCTAAAATGGAATAAACATAAAAGCATAAAAATGTAAACCATAAAAGCTAAATGCAAAGCAGAAATATCAACAGCAAAAATATGAAAGCCAGACCCCTTGCTCCTCGAGTGCAGCACCAGGGGGAAAAAACCTTCTTTGTGCTCTTGTTTCCGTGCTCCTGTCCGCTCCGCATTCCTGGCTCTGTGGCCAGCCCCTTCCCTGCAGCAGCAATTATGGGCTGCCTCTCCTTGGAGCCACTCTTTTCTCTCTTTCCATCCCAGTCTCCTCATGCACACCTGCCTGGGCATTTTTTGGGTGGGTAAATCCTTTAGGATGGTTTCAGAATGTGATCCAAAGGGCAGTTCAGTCCGTGTCAGTCTTTAAATATATATATATATATATAGGTAATAATGGAGAGTCCCTTCTAGATGCGTATTGCAGAAGGGTTTAGTAACAGGAGGACGTGTTCGGTGGTCAGCATAATTTCATGCCAGCATCGCCCCTGGGTGAGATGGAGGGATGTGGACCTGCCATCCCTGGGGGTTGCAGAGGAAAGGACAGACAGATCCAAGACAAGTATCTACCAGGTGAAATTTTGTCAGGGAGTGAACTAACTGGCCCTTACTTTCAATGATTTCTGTGTCAGTTTTTAAGGTAATGGTACCAACATGCCAATCAAATGCTATTTACAGTAGTCTGGAGTTGCAGAAAAGATGCAGAAACTGCTTATGTGGTACTTTTGAAAATTCAGTTTTGTGGATTGGTTCTCAACCTTCAAGTATTTACTGAAACTTTTCTAGGTCCTTTTTGTCCATCCTTGTCTCCGTTTTCAGGGGAAATGTTGCAGTACAGTCTCAAGCTGGTTTAATGGTAGTTTCTCTCCTCATTTGACTGAATGTAATCCCCTAAACTGTGAAATACAGAGCGATGCCTGCTGATGCTGAGTACGTACGGTCAGGAAATCGCTTCCCTGCCAGGGAGATCACCTGAGAAGAAGATACGGAAGGTTCAGGGAAACACAAAAAAGTCCAAGGGACTGGAGCCACAAAAATTGTAGCACAAAATCATCCTTCTTTTCATTTGTAGTGCCAAAGCTCCCGTTGATTGAGAGCATCAGCTCTGCTCTTGTATATCTTTTTCCCATGTCAATTGTATGTCCCTGTACCCCCAAGCAGCCCTTCTAATGAGATTAAAGGCCTGATGCAAAAGGAAATCTTCATACAGCAATTTTTTGTGAAAGCCAAGTGTTTGACCAGCGGTACCTGCAAGCTCAGACGTGTTAGCTTACTGTCATTCTCTCCTTGTAATTTTGTCTTGCCCCCAAGGAACGTTGGCGTCACAGACCACTCTAATTAACAAAGGCTTCAGAAGTAGAGACTACAGAGAAAGTGCCCGTGGGAACTTTGAAAAACACCATAAAATTTCAATTTTCTTTGCTCTGTTTAGAGTGCTGCAGCAAAATAAATAAACAAAAAAAAATGTAGTTGGAGCGTCATGGCTGCATTGTGTATGAGCTACGTACACTCCAGGAGAACCAGGGTATGGCTTTGCTGAGGCTGTCTTGTAATTTCAGTCATTTGTCTTCTCTTTGTAGATGTGGACGAGTGTGCAGTGGTGAACGGAGGCTGCCAGCAGGGCTGCGTTAACACCCACGGCTCCTTCTACTGCCAGTGCCAGGTGGGGTACAGACTGCACACCGACGGGCGCACGTGCTTACGTGAGTAAACGTTACAAGCACATCACTGAGAAAAACCTGTTTTTTTGCATAAATACGGAGGTTTGTAGACTTTCATGGTCTGAATTTTGCTTAATTCATGGAAGATATCACTATCTTGTCTGGTTCAAGTGGTTTGCAAGAAATCAGACGCTTCCAAAATTGTTCTCTTTTTTTGGGGGAACAAAGCAGTGACGACATCCAGTGTTTCTGTGATGCAATTGTGTGAAAATATTTTTTACTTTGAAGCAGGCTTTAAAAAATGTAAGGTCTTCCCTTCAATCGAGAACGTTTTTCCAATTCTAAGCATTTTTTAAGCCTGATTTTAGGTAATATGAGAAGAATGGTCAAGTATGGTCAGGCCACATCTGCAGAATAAATTCACTCCCAGTTCTGTCATTGTCTCAATTCTTGCATGAATTCCCTTGGTTGTACTTAAAATCAGCCAAATATGTCATCAGTCATTTCTTATATTATCTCAGCAGTAAATTTACTGATGCAGCTAGGACATGAGATGTACTAGCTCTCAGGCTGTGGGAATAATGGTTTTGGTGTTATAAATTTAAGGAACTTACCATTTTAGGTTTGTTGGGTTCACCACATACAAAGACTTTCAGCATTTTGGAAATTAACTGCAATGAAAAATACAGTGAAGTCTGAATCTTTTCTTGTCTATGTCAGTTGGAGAGGGAATGAGAAGGAAACACAAGTGTGAAATAAATAAATGATTTTGAAGCAAAAGCAAAATGGTTTACACTTATGTAGAAACACTAGTGTTTTCCTATGAATTACAAGAAAAAAAGAGAAATCCATCTTTCTCTGATGAGGTATGGCCAAGGAAGACACGGAATACAAAGATGTGATGTCTGAATTACGTTACTCTCTCTGAATAGTCTCATTTTCAGCAGTGGTGGAGAGGGAATTTCATACTAAAAATGACTAACGTGGCTTAAGGGGAAAAAGATGAGAGAAGTGAATGATAAACACAAAAAGTAGGTATTGTGGGGATTCTTCTAGCTTTCTGTGGGTAGTGTATAGTATTCTCGTGGCACAAATAATCAGAAGCTTAGTTTTGAGTTTTCCCAGCTATGAACGTTATCAGAAAGTGAGTTTTCATTTCAGGAATTTAAGCATTCAAAAGGAGTTACTAAAAATACTTTGTGTAATGTTCAGGTTTATTCACAGTATCTTGAAAATTATCAAGGAGAAACAGAAATAAATCCTATGATGAGAGACAGAAGGAAGTCAGAGAGAGCTGCTATCATGATAATGGATACACACAATACTGAGCAGGGAATATTGAGTTCCATTTAGCTATTTAGACAAGACACCAAAATAAATGGATATAATAAACTCTCGTGCATTGGAGCACAAGACAGATGCTAATTGATGAGGACAGGGAGAAGCATTTTTATAAAACTGTTCTCCAGGAGCACCCAGCGTTGGGATTTGGGCACTAGCTGCTTGCACTGACCAGATACTGGTGGGAATGGAGAGTTTGCCGGCTCTGCTGCACGAGTTTATACGTGCGTTTCTGAGCCCTCATCCGATCAAGAAGTAAAAGGAATAGTGCACGTCTCCTTTGGCCTAGTGCAGCTGAGCAGAACATCTAGCATTTCAAATAAGGCTTACATTAGCAATAATATTTGTTCCATGAATACCTTAGAGGATGTAACAATCTCTCAAACATACTAAGAATAAAAAGGGTCTACATTCTGGAAATGAGCTGTTATGAAAGTTTATTATCTCAGCTACAGAAATAAGAAACACACATCCCTTTACACAGGCTTTTGAGATGAATGCAGCCCAGATTTCTGTTATGTTCATTCTTTCCATGTCTTCTTTTCTTTTTTGGCAATCCTATGTTTCTGGGAGCAAAAGTGCCAAAATGACTTGAGGGAAGCAGATTTTGCAGCCTAGATGGCTTGGAAGTCTCCCATACATAAGGAAGTGGATCTATCTTCTTATAAGATATTCAGCCCACATCTGAAGACTCAAATAGGTCTCCATAAGCTTAAGATAAGGTCTTTGATAAGCTACTTTTCCATGCGATTGCACGCAAGATTACTGAAGTTTTGTTACAAACCCTTTACAGCAAGTCCTGTCCTGCTACCACATCATCACAGCGTGTTTGGGATCCCGACTGTCCCTGGCAGTCCATTCCTGCATCGCCGGCATGATCCTCTTAGCACTCTTCCGCTTGTGCTCCAAGGCAAATGGTTTCTAACGTGGGTTATCTTCTTTGGTGATGAACAGCATGTGAAAGTAAAATGTTTTATTCCTGAATCCTTTGCTGATCTCTGTTACTTTGTGTCGTGCCACAATCCAGTCTTTTTCAATGTTCCTTTTCTTCTTTAGCTTTTTGTCCCTCAGATTTTGCTCAATACTGAATTTATTTTTAGATATGTGTGCCAGCCTGAACATTCACTGCCAACCAGGTAATTAAAATAACCAAGGGTAATACTGCCCAATTCTTCTACTTTGTTTTCAGTGCCTTGATTATGTTAATGTAGTGAATTTAACTTCATTAAAATTTAACCAACTGATGTCTGGAAAGCAGAAAATCAGACAGAAAACATATTTATTGTAGTACCAGCCTGTGTTTTTGGACTGATGTAAATTCACTGTCTTCAGTGGAATTTATTCTTGTTTGAACTCCAAGAAGTGAGAGCAGAACAGAGGTTTTAGAGCCCAATTCATCTCTGGTGCCAGCTGTTGTCTTTGATGTCTGGCTTATGTAGAAGAGCTGCTGAGAAACAGCTCTTTGTGGAGACTTCCACACACTATGGATCTTAATAGAGGAAGCAACAAAGAAGATATCTCTACAAATCTCTACTCTTTGCTTTGTCACACAAGTAAAAGTACAGTATATCTGGTTACAGTTCTTGTCATTCGTGAGGTTGGATTTAAGGTGATGGAAGATAAAGGCTTGGGGGAGAGTGCCTGCTCTAGCACTGTGGTTACTGTCTAACTAGGGTTTCACACTCTACTTTTTTTTTTTCTTTTTGGTAAAAATGTTGAGCATTATTATAGGTAATAATAGGTTGAGATAAGTATGTCGAAGGCCAAAGTTTAGCTTCCTTCTGCTACACAGAAACCCTAAGAGACACTCAGGTGTGAGAGGACAGCAGCGCTGCCGCGGAGCTGAGCAATGATCTGAACAGGGAGCAGGGCTCGTGCTGGGGCTTCCTTTGCCACTGTACAGCTCAATAACTTCCCAGATAACAGCTGAGGTAACCACACAACCTGGTGGCTCCAGGAGCTGGAGACAACTCTTTGCTGAGAATTTTCCATTTCTTTCTGGAGTCAGGAAAGTCTCTTTTCTCTATCGACATCAGCATCTGTATTGCACAGGCGTGGAGATGGAGCCCATCTGCAGGTCCTTGTCTTCCCTGCGCGTGGCCTCCCTCTGCCGTCCCCACACTGCCCCCTTGCCTCCGTGCCATGAGGCACTGCAGGTGGCAGAGCTTCTCTGCTGCCACTTCCAAACTGGCTTATGTCCAGAAGAGGAGGGAGAAAATGGCACCTTTAAAATTTGAGGCGTCTCTTCTGTCGCTTAGAGCCGACTTAAGGCATTTTTCATGTCCTGAAATTTTTCCATCTTATTTGAATATTCTTACTGAAAAATGGGTCTTTGGAAACAAACGTAGAGCAAGCGGGAAGCTCCGAGTATGTTGGTGCCTCCCTCGTGGAAATTGAGCTGTTTTTGATTGCCTTGCTGCCCGAGCAGGAGGTGGGCAGCCTTGTCCCGTGCACAGATCAGACGACAAGGCCAGGTGCAGCGTGCAGGGAGGTGTCCTGGCCACTGCTGCCTGGGCATCGAGAGTCAATAGCAATGGAAAAAGCTGCTTCTCTTTTTAGCACATAGTCCATGTAGCCACTAATTGTCTGCTGATGGTAGTACAGGGTGAAATGCCTCCTGCAGCAGCTTTTGTGGCTAACATTTCCTTAATGTCTATGACAGATAACTGAATTAATATTAATATTGCTAATATAAATGTCATAGCTTTTTGCTGACATCAGCTGGTCTGGAGTCTGATGTCTTCCATGGAGGATCAAATAGTCTTTCCAGCTCCTCATGGCAAACATAGTACATCCCTGCTGTTAAAATATATATAGATGCAGTCATGGACACACTCATGTACATGCGTGCAGCACAATAACAGGTTCAGATGATCGATCTTATTTTTATATTCAGCGTGCGAATAGGTGTGGGTGTGTGTTAACATATTTTGGCAGGAAGAGAAACGTTTCTCCAGAGGCTGGGGATTTATGCTGAACAAAAAAGAATATTAATTTGCCTGAGTAAAAGAAGAAGCATTTTTAGAGAGGAGTTAAAATTGTCTTATGTCTTGTTGTTTACTCTGTATGTCCATGCTGCAGTCCTGCAGAGCCTGTGACTCCCATCCTTTACCACTTCCTATGCATGAGGCTGAGGAAATCAGCTTGAAAGACAATTCCTCTTTTTTTAATCAATCATACTGGGGACAGACAAAAAACAACGGGCAAGTGCCAGTGGGGCTGCTCTGTTTTTCCCTCCTTACCTCGGTGGATCCTCGAGTGCTTTGCTGCTGTCAGATCAAAGGGTGGCTGTACTTCAGTCAGCATCACAGCTCTCAGATCTTCCCTTCCTCTTGCTGCAGTCGTTGGCTTTCGCCAACGTGGGACGCTGTCAAACCAGCACTGTGACCGCCAGGGAGAACGACGCAGGGGACAGGAACAGGTGCATCGATGAAAGCCGTTCCGTAAGGCTGTAGAAATTACAGGACTATGTGTTTTTTGCAGTTGTTTGTATATTTAAATCGGGAAACATGTTTTTGGGTTGTTGACGTGTGTTCCCACAATGCTTCCTCGCCTCTGGCCACCAGCCCCTGTGTTGGCAGGGGGCTGCGGGCAGGACGCGGTGGCTGGGTGACAGTCACGACCAGTGCCTGTAGGAGAGGGATGCCAGCCCTGTGACACCTGCTTGCACACACTGCAGGGCATGACAAAGCCCCCACGACATTGCTCAGGGCCAGCGTGCCCATGCCTATTTCCCCCTGCTTGCAGCTTTAGGAATTGCTTACCAACGGGGTTAAACCAACACGTAGCTGAGGTGTGAAGTTTGCATCAGTTGACGGTCACAAAGGCATTTTTGGCCTCGCAGACCCCTGGCTGCTGATTGCACGCTGACCATGATGAGATAGGTGAGGAACTTGGTTGTGTCGTAATCCTCATTACTCATCAAGTAGTGTGCAGAGTTGGCCTCCATATTTTATTTGTGAATTCTGTTCTTTTGGCTTAGGTTGCTCCTAACTGCAATCTGATTCATTCATCCTCCCCTTCAGGTTCTGCAGTACTCACAAGCAGAACAGAAATGCTACCTTTGGTTGTTTTTTTTTTTTTTTTTTTTTTTTTTCTCCTATATTTTAAGAAATTCATCAGTTTTTAAACCAAACCTCGCCTCGCCAACACAAGCGCACACACATTGCACCCTTGAATATGCCAGCGAAAGATAGGGCCAAATCTGTGGATTTATTGCGCTAAAATTCCTGTCACAAAACCGTTTCCATATGGCTCCTCTTCTGCTCGGGGGTTTTTACTCACTGTGTATGAAGTGTGAGTAAATCCTGCTGTTCAGCTTGCTTCCAGCTCCTGCTGTGTGCAACTAGTGCTTGGCCTCCAGGCCTGGCTTCCCTGCGCGGCCACCATTAGCCCTGGCCTGCTCCCTTCCTCACAGCCTCCCACCTGCCGGCCGTGTTTTGTCCCCGGGGATTAGCAGAAAGAGGCAGAAAGGGACAGCGCTGTTGGGGACAGGGCACTGGGGGCCTGCTCTGTTCTCCAGGCCGACTCCAAGCCTTCTCCGCTGGCGCTAGAGGTGGGCGGCTGTGGCGGTTAGCTCCCTCGCACCATGGGGCTGATGAGGGTCAGGCACCCACTGAAGGCAGCGGTTCATCACCAGTAATTACTGAACAACGGAGCCCTGTTTGGAGCATGTTTGTACGCTGGTTATCTGCATTTAGCATGGTGTAAATCGAAATATAATAACCCGACCTCCCCAGGAGAGCGGCTGTGGTAGGAAGGAATCTGTCTTGCAAGAGGAGTTTGGCTGGCAAAATGAAGTCTGAGTGGGATGCTTTCATCCCATAAATACCTTAGCGAGTAAACACCTAGGAGAGAAAAGTACTAGTTAAGCTGATGGACAAGATTTTTACAGGAACAAATGAGCCTAAAGTGGCCATGAATACATTTGGGTTGGCAATTAGAGATGTTCTAAATAGAAGAGGTGAGAGGAGGTGAGCCTGGCTGGTTTTAGTTTCCAACCAGAAAGGATGGCTGCTGTAGTGCTACTTTGGACGGAGAACCTGCAGGATCGTGAGGACATTTACTACAGCAGTCATGGCTGGGCTGCAGTGGGAACCACCCCATGGGCTGCTCGGGGGCTGACTCCGCACCCAGGCACCCCACGAGGCAGCACAGAAAGGATTTTTAATCCTGACCACTTTATATTTTCTCCAGTGTAAAGTCACGGTTGCTGTGAGCAAGCAAACTAGTTTGATGAGACCCAGTTCTCTTTCTTTCACTGCTCTAGATGGCATAAGGTAGGACTGGAGAACTAGACAGTGTCCTTTGCAACCTTGCAGTGACTTTCTGGAAGGGTCTGCAGCACACGCAGCACATACACTTTATCAAACGCATTGCTGCCAACCCAGATCAATGCATCAGCGTGGCTTTTTCAGGTGAGATTCCTGGATGTCCTGAGGCAGCTAGGAAACGAAATGGTTTAAAAGGTTTTTTGTTTTATTTTTGGTCTTGATTTTTTGGCCGAAGTGTTTAACAGCTTGGGATGGAGTTTCATAGGGTGGAGTCTGTTACCCAATAATGTTAGCAAGTCAAACAATAAGAGCTAAATGTGTCAGAGAAAGAACACTAATGAGTTGTTTTTAGCTTTTCCTAAAACCTGTCTGTGACAGCAAGGAACAGATATGTCAGAGTAAAACAAAAGCAAGTAAAACAAATCAATCTGTGGTTGTTTTATGTCCTGAAAATCTTCCTTTGCAAACTTTTATCTTGTCTAAGGACTTCCAAGGCTGCTATTTTTATTCAAATTACTACATTTTACTACTGAGTACTCTGTAATTTGTTGTTTGCTTGTTGTCATGTCACAGATTATTACAAGTTTTACTCTGTGCTGCAATCATTCTCAAATTAAAGCTTTGGATGCTCTGAAAACCTTTATAATATGTAGGTTTAACAGATGCTGTTTGATAGTGATTTCATTTAATTTATCCAAATAATAAAAAAAAAAGAATCAGCAAATAACTCAATATTTCATATCAGCCAGGGAACGAGTTCTTGCTTGAAGCTAAATCCTTTGTAGACAGCAAACTGTTTAACTGCAGAGCCAAGTTGTCAGCCTTGAAAGTGTCACATAGGATGAAGTGCTGCTGTCCCTTGGAAACCTATTTGCAACCTATCATGTTGAAAGTCCAACAGAAAATTTCAGTTCTAAATCCTTAACAGTGATATTATTTTATATTATCATGTCAGACACTCAGCCTGCAGACTTGAATGGTTATGTTCTTGAGATGCCAGGAGGTGAAACGAGGGGATTTGAGGCGTTCTGGGGCCATGTCCTCTGTCGCCAACAGTGGCACAGATTTCCACTGGCTACATGGAATGGGAAAGCAAAAATTGGAGGATGTGGGGAAAAAAAATAAAATTAAATATCTCTATATAAAATAGAGGTCTTTTTCTCCAAGCCCGTTCTTCTGCTTAACTCTCTATATTTATTTATGGGGTTAGCCAAAGGAAGAGCCAAGCTGCAAGGTCTAGAGGAAAACACCTTCAACTGATGTTGACTTTCCTCCCAGCGCTCATGTAGAAATTACCTTGCACAGACCTTGAGATAGCCAATGAAGGAGATGTCAGGCTGGAGGCAAGTGAGGAATATTGGTCAAATGTTTCAAAGCAGACAGTAATTAGTAAAAAGCTAAAAGTGAATTACAGTTTAATTGTAAGGAAATAGCTTTGACTTTTAAAGAGCTTTATTTGAAACTAAGCTGAACTCTAGGGGACACATTTTCAAAGTTATCTTCCAAGTTTGCCTCTATAATGTTATGCACCATTGTCTTTGTGTAACTAGCACTCTATACTAAAACCTCAACCTTGTGCAGATTATCAGAGTTTGGTATGAAATCTCTCTCTCTTAATCCAAATCATCCTGTCTATAGGTCAGTTTGTATGTGTGGGAAGCCTTTGGGCAGGTACGTGCTTCCTCCAGGTATGCATTCCAGGAATAAGCACGTAAACCGCAGTGAAGGCATTGAGGTGGAGATTTCTGCAGGCACTCGATAAATGTGTTTCTGAGTATTTGCCACTTAGAACTGTTTATCCTTGAAATGGTATGTTGCTGTTGAAAAAAGTAAAAAAGCTTGATGTACACCATTAATGCCGTATGTTTTTAGATTGAAAGTAATCTTTTGAGGGCTCTTCAGCATGTATTTTCTCTAGAGACTTCTAAATACACATTATTCTGTGGCAAACTCCACCACTGCATGTGTTTATTGGTTCACACGTACTGGAGTGCTAATTGCTATTGTTTAGAGCAACTCTTGAAATCTGCTCAGTTATGGCAAAATAAGCATGAAATGTACTTTTCCTGTCCTGCTTCCAAGGAATAACACAACCACAATTGCCCACTGTTTAAAGTGCTGCTGTTCTATGGAAAATGCTGTCCAACAACAGAGAAAATAGCACACAGGAAAACAATGGATTTAACTCCACACCGACTTCTGTCAAATATTTTTTTCAGTCTCATCTTTTACGGCTACTGTAATCTTAGTTGTTAGCTGTAACGATGGCAGGTAAGACCATTTGCAGGCACAAGAATGACCTTTAAGTTGACAGTGTGCTCTAATTGGTTTCAGTGATAGACCCCTGCACAAGTGGGAATGGAGGATGCTCACAAATCTGTCAAAATGAGAGAGGAATCGCCAAATGCGAGTGTCATCCAGGGCATTATCTTTCTGCAGACAAGAAGTCCTGCTTAGGTAAGAAAATGCGGACTGTTTCTTGGGAAGAAGGGTGTTATTCCGTGCTCTGGCTTTACTGAGCTTCGAATGGAAATAAATATGTTGGACAAACATATGTATGTGTTTTGAAACATTTCTCCTTGTGATATTTGCATCAGCCAATTGTCTTGGGGGACCATTTTAGTAATGGCAATTACTCTGTGATCTCTTCACTCATAGTTTCTAGGAACTGGATTTGTGGATGCTGTAGTGTTATTCCTGTAGTGTCCCTTTAAAATAATGCCCCAGATACAGTTCCTGGAAAACTGGTTCAAGTAATGCTGAACCAGGTCACCGAAAACCTATTTAGAATTCAAAAGGGCTTTTTAGCAGGAGAACTGTTTCCATATTCATAGAGAAACTACTGTGAAGAAAGAAATCACAGAGTCTAAGATTTCCAAAGAAAGGAGCTTAAAAAGTTGAATTCTGAAGTCCTGTACTTAGGCTGGGATTTTCAAAAGGATCTAAAGCATTTCTGACCTGAAATGTGTGGGAATTAGAGACCAAAATACCTGCTTTTCTCTTTTAACATGGTGCTTGGAAGCAAGGGTAGTTTATCAGCTTAATGGAGTGCAAAGTATCCCTAGACTTGACTGTGTACAGATTTTTAACAGCCTTGCCAGGATCAGGGTGCGACACTGATTTCAAACTCCTCTTTTTGAAAACTTGGCCAAATTTTTACCGCTACTTAAATTGCTGTGATATCTGTACAGAATGCTGGCTGCTTCGCTTCCTGCCTTGAATGTTTTGCTCAGTTTTCTGTAAACCCTTGTGAGGAGCACTACACACCTTGGCAATTCCAGTCTTACTGGGATTACTCACATGAGGCAGGTTACCAAAAATATAAAGTATTTCCAAGTAGCGTAGACCCTACACTGCTGATTGGTGGGTGGAAACAGCAGTGTGTTTAATCCTAGGGTCAGCATGTTCCTTGTTTTGTCTGGGATGCACATTGACAGTGCTGATTATTCACGTATAAACTAAAGCACTAAATAACTTGCAACGTTATGTATCGGAACAAATTTTCTTCCTGACCTCATGGCAACAGTCTTGAAACTTTAGGCACCATTTTTTACTGTGAATATACTGTGAAACAATTGTGTGTTATTTTATTTTATTTTTTTTTCTACTAGAAATTATTCAGAGCAGGTTTTTTTGCCAAATTCAAGCTGGTATTTGACTATCTGGAAACCAAGCTAGAAGGAGACAGGGCAGGGAAGTGTCTGGGGAGCTGATGCTTTAGCTATTAGCTGTATTTACCAGATATGAAGAAATATGTGCAGGATGGTGGCTGTGGTCTGGTTTTCCAACTTCTTTTATCTATCTGGAAAAGCAGAAAAAGCGAAAAGAACATTAGAGGCATTTGCCAACATTTTCTACATGTAATGTGGCAATTAATTACAGAATGAGGAGAAATAACCCATTTTATTCTAAACAGCAGCTACACACATTGCAGCTTCAGAGCAGCTGCCATTCAGCCTGAAATTTTCATGAGTCAGTGTGCGGTGTTTGCACTGCCTGGGGCCTCTTTTTGCAAGTAGGCTGATTGCATTCATAAAGCTACTCGTGTTCAAGTGCAGGGGGCTGTGACCATGGGACTGATTACAGCACATATGGAGAGAAGAAACTGTCAGAAAGCGGCTCGCTGGGGGAAAGGGCGAGGAGCTGCACACCTGACAGCTCCGTCCTGGGCGTGAGATGCTCTGACCCAGGATTGTTGCAGTAAATAATCCACGTTTTGCAAGGCAACGTCAGGACAGGGTGGGAGCAGGAGGCCGGGCAGGTGTGTGCCGTGTGTCTTTGCACGGAGGTCAGTGTTTGCAGCGGTAGTTAGTATAAAGCGTATCTTTTTTTCTTAAAGATAGTTTCAACCTCTTCCACTGAGATTTAAGGAAGATGGATGCCTTTAATAGCATTTAACTCCAAAAGGCAGAGTGTAAAGCCAAGGAAGGGACTGCTTGACAGAGCATGTTCGGCTCCTCACCTTTTCTACTTTCTCACACACGGTATGAAACTCTTCCGATGATAGGAATTGCCTCCCTGCTGGACTTATGCAGAAGAAACTTCAGGATTCAGGGATATGACAGAGGGGATCTGTCTCCATCGTACCTGCTAAGACCCAGCCACCAATTATTCCAGATCATTTGACATTCAGGAAGTAAACAAATAATTCCTGCTCCGTTAATTTAAATATAGTGGCTAGTGGATCTAGTGATAATTTAAGGGTAGTAGGAGTTAGGACATTTTTCCACGTTCTTCACGTGGCTCCTATTACCATTGCTCTTGTTATAGGAAAAAACAACAAGCTACTTTGACTGATGCTGTACATGTAATGTTGGATGCTGTAAATATTCATGTGGAGAGGCTTAGACAAACAGATTAATTTGGAGAATAATGCTGTGGGCTCAGTCCTCCTGGATTCATCATTTGTTGACGAACATCAAGACGCTGTTTTCACTGGACATTTGGAAATACAGCCATGTGGGTGTAGGGAGATATTTTTAATTTTAATGTCCAAACAGTTGTCTCTGCCTTTCTCTCTGCTTCCTAGACATCGACGAGTGTGCAGAAGGGAAAGCCAGGTGTGCTCATCGTTGTGTGAACACTCTGGGATCCTTCACCTGTGCCTGTAATCCCGGCTTCGAGCTGGGGGCTGATGGAAAGCAGTGCTACCGTAAGTGACAGGTTTCCAGCTATGCATTTCGGGCTATCTTATCTGCAAACTGCCGTGCTTCATTTTTAATTCAGTTGGATTAGCACTCCCGGCAAAATAAATGTATGCAAAAACTCCAGCTTAATATTATTTTCTTCATCTTCTGCTATTGCCATTTTTGCAAGTTGATATGTTCCTAAGCCTCTGTTCACAGACCTTAATTACTGCATTTCAAAGAGCAAATATCCCTGTTGGTTTATCTTCAGAGCCTGGTGAATTCTGTTCCAGCGCTACCAAAGTATTGCAGTTCTGTGAAATATATTCATTCCTGCCCTCCTTCTCCCAATTTTCTTACATATTGGATCTGGTGCAGAAGAAAGCCGAGATGACATTCTGCTCTTGTCTTAATCTGTCTAGGTTTACTTATGTTTCCCCAGAGACTGTTGACAGTACTAAGTAGATGCTTAAAAACGGGGAAAGAAAAAACAAGATTTGGGATGAAAAAAATAATATTTGCACAACTAAAATTTCCCAAACTAAAGCATCAGGGAGCCCTGTCGTGTTCCCCCCCCACGCAGTGGGGTTTCTCAAGCAGCAGTGCTTTTCTTGAGAAGGGGACTGGCTGCCTGCACTGCTCGCTGAGAGGTTATCCCTGGGCTGTCCTTGAGGGTAAATTTAGATTAATAAAGGAGGTGTTGTGGAAGAGCTGGTGTTATTACGGACCTAACATAAGCTCACTGGAATGCAGACAAAAGTATGACCTGTTCTAGCAGAGGTGGGCAGCGATCGTTCAGTCTAATAATACCCTGCAAGAACTTTCAGCAGAATTTCCTTCAGAAAACATGTGGCATGCCAGAGAGGGAACGCATTCTTCAAGCATTTGCATGTAAGAAGTATTTAATAAGAATGAAAATCAGTTTGAAGACATCCATGTACATTAAAAACAAAAAACAATTATTTGAGAGAGGTCCTGGGGAATTATTTCATAGGTAATGGGGATCTGTGAGCAGTGCAATGGCAAAGGCAATGCCATTGGTACACAGATATGAAATGATCTATTAGGGGCATTAAAAAAAATATGTTTAGACCACTTAAGTTTCATTGTGATTTTCCGATCATTTTTTTTTCTCGATGCTCAGCACATCTCCGTGGATGGCGATTCTCTGTGCCTTATGTGCAATATTACGGAGCGAGCAATCAAAATAAAAACACGCAGTGTGTATTTATGGTCAGGATTACCACAGTGTTTAAGCAATTCACAATCTTTGTTTATTCTCTCATTTCCCCAGTGGCACTGGGGAAATCCTTGTTTTACAAATGAAGAACTAAGACAAAGTAAATGACGAGGATAATGCATTAAGTCAGATTCTGGGCTTCTTAAATCCCAGTTCAGCACACTGGACAGTAGACTAGATTTCTTCTCCCTGATGCAAATAACCCCAGCATGGATGAGATGCAACCTTCCATATGTGTTCCCTGGATTTATACCCTCTTCTACGTAGGCTGGAAAGCGCAAAAAAGGGGAGCTACCAACAGAGATGTATCCATGAGCTGCAGAAGGGGAGAAATGCCATCCATCTGTACCAGATCTGTTTGCTCCTCCATTCTGGGACGTTTCTGCAAGTACAGTGGCTCCTTTTGGGATGGTGTTTCTCAGCTCTCCTGCACAGCACGGAAAATTCCTCTCTAATTAGCCCTCTAATAAACAATAGAGCTAATTCAAGAGAAACTTTATCACTGAGCTTATAGCTTATTTTCTTCCGAAAGAAATCGTTGAATGGAGCACCTGGATGGGAAGGAGATGGACAGATGTTCCCTTTCTTGTCCGGGGGCTTATACTGGACCTTGCCAAAATGTCTGAGGTCCATGCAGCCCAGCCAAGTGCCGGCAGGTGGGGAGAGCTGTCAGGGCAAAGGGGGCTGGTGACAGCATCGTACCGGCACCGTCTGACTTGTCTGGGGGACAAAGTCTTAACAGAAGTGCTGCTTTGCTGCAGCTTTTAAGCTGCTTTTTGGAAAGCACAGGCAGACTCGGTTGAGCCGAACCGCCTGGGCTCCTCAAATATTTCCATCTCTCCTTTGGGGCAAGGGCAGAGCTCACTGCTGTGTTCAGACACTGCATCAATCTCAGGACACCTGTGAACGCTCCCATAGCTGGCAGGCTGCTAAACCGGCGAGCCAGCTTCACACGGCCAAAGTCAGGAGCATCCACTGCTGGGACACAGGGAGACAAATACTCAGAGTTCAGTGGCTCAAAACCACGCCATTCCCAGGTGTAGGTGTGAGCTGAGTTTGTATTTCCTGCTACAGCAGCTGGTTTATGGATGCGTTTTTATGCAAGGCTTATTCTCCAGTGACTCTCCTCTTGCGCTTGATTTTTACCATCCTTTTGATTTGTTTCTCTGCAAGGCATAGAAATGGAAATCGTGGATAGCTGCCAGAGCGACAACGGCGGCTGCTCTCACCACTGCGAGCACACAACGGCGGGGCCGCGCTGCTCCTGCAACGACGGTTACATCCTTGCCTTGGACGGCAAAACGTGCACAGGTAATTTACCCCCCTGCAAGGGGGGTGCACAGCAGAGCTTTCGCTCGAGGACATCCCTTCCCCTCCTATCCCTTCCCTCCTCCTCCAGGGTTTAATTAGCGCTGTCCTCTGGCACTTCCTCGGCCACTGCTCCAGCTTGCCGTGCTCTGTGCTTGCTCAGGTCATTCATTTAGGAGGGGAAGGAGCTCTGCTTCCCAAATGGGAGAGGACACCGGTGCAATTGCAGGTGTCGTGGCCGTGTCTCACTGTGTACAGCTGAGGCTGAGGGGTTGTTTTCTGACCCTTCCTCTGGCTGGATGGTTCTGGCTGGGACCATCAGGACCTCTTTTCAGGAGTCTTTCCCGTGCAAACCCAGCTTTGTGTTATGGAAGTTGCTCTATTTCCATCACGTGCTCGTTGGTGCGGTTGCACGGCTGGCTGTGGGCAGTCTCTCTGAGGCAGTGGAAGCAATAGAGTTGCAGTTGTTTTTATTTCAAGAAGAGCTTAAAAAATCCTTCATGTTCCACACGATTTTACAAGGTGATTTTTTTTGTTTATGGCTTCTGCTGTGCAAACTGTATCTCATACTGGTTGAGGCGCACTGTCACTGTGCCATTAAAACTGCAAAGAACAGACAAGAAGAGAGGGGAAAAACCAGGAGCAGGCATCACAGAACAGAGCAGTCAGATGGGAGGAGAGGTAGTGAGCAGGAGCTCCGGTGGATGCGGGGGCACTACGGACAAGAAGTCTTGCAACAAGAAAAGCCCAGTGCGGGGAGGATGAACGAGCAGGGCAGGAGGGAAGCACAGCTCTGGAAGGGTGGCTGCTGCTGCAGCTGTAAAAATGAGAGAAAAGAAGGAAGGGAGGCAGATGTGGATCCTGAGCTGACAAGAGCCTGGCGGGGCGGGGTGGGTCATTCGGTCCCATTTCTGCACACAAGAGGAGGCAGAGCAGCACGGTGACCTGCTAATGGAGATGTCAGAGGGAGAACCGCCTCGCTGGCTACAGCCAGGGGAGGGAGAGCAGAGGTGAAGGGCTTGGCAGGGCTGAGGAAGCGAAAAGCTGCTCTTAACAGCAAAAATCCTCCTTTTGTTGGATGCACATTGCGCATTCCTGCACAGACAATGGGCTGTTAATAAACCCCAGAGCAAGGTATTGCCTGACAAACTGCAGAGAAGCTCAGCTTGTGACATTTCTGGAAAACACTCCGTGTCCAAATAACCTGCATTAATCATTTTCATGCTGACCTCCTCACCTCAATTGATTAATTACATTTTCCTTCTCCTCTTTCTCCTGTCCGTGTTTCCTAATAATGTTGGTACTCTCTCCAAGGTTAATTGAGACGCTGACCTTTCCCATCTGTGGTTGCTCACCTAGGTAGTGCTCAGAAATGTTTTGCAAGCTCAGCACTGCCAAGATGGCCTTGCATGGCCGCTGAATAGCATGGCAGGCTGGAGGGGCTGAGCTCAGCCAGGAGCCTGCAGTCAGAAGATTGCAGCTCGCTGCTTGTAGCTCGCCACCGGCACAGCCGTGCCGATGATAGCGATTTTGGGATGGACACCGGGCATGGCACAGAAATGGGCTGCCAGTTACCAGAAGCTACAATTGCACCTTGCAGCCCACCCTTCCAACAAATGCACTGTTAGGCTAGAGCTTTGTTTCACTGCTGATGGTGGAATAAGGTGGAATGTATGAAGGTACAAGTAGTTAAACGTGGATTGATGTTCAGTAGCTGCTATCCATGCGCTGCGTGTGTGGGAGCGCCTTTGTGTGCTTGGTGTCTGCACCCGGGCCGTGCCTGGGGGCTGAACGAGCTGCCCTGTCCTTGCAGAGGTGGACGAGTGCGAGACCGGCGCGTCCTGCTGCTCCCAGTTCTGCATCAACTACGCGGGCGGCTACGAGTGTGCCTGCAAGGCAGGCTTCCAGCCCAGCGCCGACGGCTGCGGCTGTGATGGTGAGTGCTTTCCTGGCGGTCCCACCAAGCACAGCAGCAGTGAGATGTGCTCTCGCAGCTCATTCCAGGGCTTTGCAGCCATTCCCCTGATAAGAGGATGGGCAGCCGTACGCCGGCTCGTCCGATAAGGTTTACAAATGACATTTACACTTTGTGATGCAGCAGTAAGCCAGCATCCAGCGTGGCTGAGTGGGGCTGCTGGAGACGAGGCAGGAACTCCTCCTCCCCTCCATGCACACCTATACTGATGTGTTTTAGAGACTGCTTCTGCAAAATGAGAGCCCTCAAAATATCCAAGGTATCTCCTGAGCTTAACAGCTCCAAGCAGCTGTTTTCACTTGAGACAAAAGCATGGGTGAAATGATCTGTTTCATGTTGCTCTTACATGTTTTAATATCTCCAGTACTAGTGAGAAACAGAGAGCCCCAAAGTGCTAAGAAAATTGGGTTTTCTTATGTCCAGAATAATTCCTCAGATGCAGCCAGGCACAGAGGGCACTCTCTGAACAGACAGTTGTGCCTAAGCAGCATTTCTCTTTTTCTAGATGTGGACGAATGTCATCTGGAGAACGGCAACTGCGACCATTTCTGTGTTAATTCTCTGGGGTCATACGAATGTGTGTGCAAGGAGGGATACAGGCTAGGCCTTGACAGGCGGTCCTGCATCGGTGAGCTATTTTTACATCTTGGAGGCCATTAAGTATTTCTCAGATGTGAATTCAGAGCTGGGATTTTCACAGATCCTGGGATTTCGGGAGCCCAACTTGAGCCATATCGGACGTGGCCAAGGCAGAGCTCTGCGTAACGCGTGGGTCCCAAGTTCACCCTCAAGCAATTGGCTCTGCTGGGGATTCAGAGGTGAACGCTTAAATCCCCTGGACGTTTGAAAACAAAAACCTTGTTTTTCAGAAATAAATACTATTTTGGCTTTTTTTTTTGTACTATTTCATGAAGTTTAACATCCTGTGGGAAAAAAAAAAAAAAAAGTAGCCAGATTCTGCTCTGATGGACCCAACCAGTTTTCCACTGCAGTCAGTAGCATGATTCTGGCTTTCTGCCGCCGTAAGCAGAGCAGAGTTTAGCCGAGTAACTTATTTTGTAACCTACTTTAGCCCCTGCTAAACCTGGGGCAGCGTTTAACATTTTAACCAACTCTAAGAAGCGAGCCAACTGATTTCCTATCATTTTAAGATTCAAATTTTAGCTCTTGAAAAGGGACAGCCAGCCTTGCTCTATATTTGTCATCTCCCAAATGAGCTGGAGTAATGACTTTCATTAACTATCAATAATCTCAGACTTCAAGTGAGGAAAATTAAACTCTCCATTTAAAATTTGGCATAATAATAGAGATGGCCTTGCCTGAGGTCCAGAGTTTATTTCCAGGAGAAAGGCAATTTTTTTTTTCTTTCTCATTTTCTCTTTTTTTGGATACAGAAACTGTTTATAAATACAAACCAGAAAATGCACTAGCTGGAAAGTCTCCCAGCATCAGAACAAGCAAAGATAAATGTGGGGCTGCTGCTGGGGGGGAAGACTGGGGCCATGGTCCTAACGGGGTGCTTGTGTCAGCGCTAGGTGGGGACGAGGCAGTGGCGGGGTTCGCCGGGGCTCCGGGGCTGCAGTTCAGAGGTGCCCCCCAGCTCCTTCGCTACGAGCTCGGGGTCCCGCAGGAGGATGAGGAGCGTCGAGGAGAGCTGACGCTGGTGCACAGAGTCGGTGAGTGAGCGAGCCGTGCTTGTAGCGATCCCAGCAAACTGGGGAAATGGAAAGAATTTGGGTGAGCGTGGAGCAGGGCCAGCCAGGAGGTGAAGTGCGGGGGCAGGCGTTAATTCTGCTCCCTCTCCATCTACCTTGGCAGAAGGGAGGATGCTCGGCCCTGCAGCCACAAGAGGTGTTTTGGGGGACGGGGAGGCTCCCTGCTCCAGTGGGAGGAATGAGATCTCTTACTTTTGTTACGTATGTCCTATGATTTTTGTATGAGCTCTAATTACTCATCCGAGGACTGTGCCTTCCAGGCAAAAAAAAAAAGAGGAACTGGTCTCAGCTTTAATCAACGTTTAACTTATTTTTATGAACACAAGTGTTTAGACCTCCCAGATCATACAGCATCCGGCCGGACCCAGCGACACTGATAACCAATTGGGAAACTGATAAATGAGATAACCAAGGGCGAAATCATCAGGCACCAAAACCTCAATCAAATATTTATTGGCCAGTTTATGCATGTTTTATTTATGTTTAGCCACGTAAAAGTGGGGATTATTAGTCATAGCCGAGCACTTGCATTTTTTCTAAAGCTGAGGATTTGCAGCAGGTGATGGTTTGTAGGAAAAGGTGATGGAGGAATGAAACTTCTCATGGTTCACTAAGGTCTTTTACCTATCAAATATTAATTTGTTCCTTATGCTTTCAGACATATTTTTGTGCTGGAATCTATATTATTTTTTAAAAGGTCTTTAAACAATAAACTGATGCAAGTGATTTTCTATAGATAGAATGACTTTCCAATGTAGAAGCATGACGTTTGTAATGGTAATTTTGTATTCTTCTCCTGAAGTATGCATTTTCAACCTGTTCCAAGTGGGAGCACTGGGATTCTCAGCGTCTCTGAAAGCCTGGGCATTTGTTCAGCTTTAGAAGAAGGAACAGTTGGGTGCTGAGACCTGGAGGAAATCTGGCCTCACACTGAAAATTGCTGGTGAAAAGCAACCAGCCTGCTGACTTTCTGTTAGCTGAAGTAATCTGCCAGCTTGCTCTCAGGTGTTTTTCAGAATCCCCTTCCAAAAAGCCTCCAGCCACATCTGTAAAGCTTACTAGGCAGTAGACTGACCGGGTGGATAAGATCTTCATTTCACTGAGGTATTTTAGCAAAGAGGAAGGAACACTTATTTTTCTCTGCCTTTGTTGAGAGACACCACAAAGGGAGAAAATGAGGGTTCTCCTGTGTGTGCTTGCATTTGTGTATAAGGGAGACGAGGGCAGGGATGGCGCGGGACGAATACATTTTCATATTTCATAGTTTTTCCACATGAATTAACACCTTTCATATCCATGAAGAAAAAAGGAAGTGATAAATGTGTATTATTCTTTGTTTTCCTTGCATAACTCAAACTATGCTGTTAGAAATATCGCTCAACTATGCTTAAACAGCACAGCGTACACCCACTGCAATAAAAGAAGAAAAACTGAGCCTCACAAGAAGAAAAGGAGGTTCTCTTCTAATACATATATTTAACTATATACAATTTTATTAAGCTTGTTGCATTTTCACTTTTTTGATTTTAAAAAGTAGTTTTAAGTGCTCTTTGATGGGGAATCACAGCAGTTAAAGGAGTAAATGCCAGCTGAAGTCCCAGGTTTCCTTTTGTCCAGACTTTAAAATTTGAAGTGGAAAATTTGGGAACGTGCATTTGGGACCACCTTGTGGAATGACTCAGTGGTACTTGCAGTGCTACCAACATGAACACAAACAACCTGAAGGGGATTTTTTTCAGATCGTCAGTGTTGTGCTTGTTCCTTTTTGTGCTCATGCATCTGGAAGGCTAGGTAAGATCCCATGGAAATATTTTGTCTGGGTGCTCACCGAGTCTTCTGTATTTTTTCCTTTCAGTTTGCCTTGATAACACTTTTGGCAACGACTGTAGCTTGAGCTGTGAGGACTGCATGAATGGAGGCAGATGTAACAGCGAGAGCAGTGGCTGTGTTTGCTCACCTGGGTGGACCGGCATCATCTGCAACGAAAGTGAGTGTGGTGTATTTGAGAGGTAGGGACTTAGTCCTAGTGCTGTGACACTGCAGATGGGTAGGAAATAGGAATCGACTGCTGTACTTTTAATCCAGAAAGCTCTTTGAGGAGCACAGCTGTTTCACTGCTAGCTCAAAATTGTATTATAGTATGGCATAAATTGAAAGGATGCTGCAACAAATGACACAGACCTTCAAACAGTGAGGTCTCTGCATCCAGCGCAGTGCAGTGCCTTTTTCTAAGTGCTTGTATTGGTGCCTATTTCTGGTCACTTTGCTGCTGCAAAGTGCCCAGGTGCTGCAGTGTGCCTGCCATGCTTCGCTCCACAGCTTGCCCGGCTGCGTTTCAGAAGTCTGTCCCGGCAGGTGGTGTGACAGTCTGGGGGGATGTAATGCTAACCTTGTGTTTTTTATAGAATCCCAAGACATTTCCTTTATTTATTTATTTTCCCTATTGTATTGGTAAGCTTGATCCTGTTTTTATTAATTATTGTTGTTATTAACATAGATTTCTGGAGATTGCTAATTTTTAGTATGGGAAATTATATTTTCCCCTCTTTCTTCTTGCCTCCTGATAGAAGATCTTTCTGGTTCAGAAGTCTGTGTCAAAACCAACTGGAAAGATAGGCTGGGGACTGCTTGACATACCAGACACAATTCTTTATCTGCAGTTTGCCAAAAGTCGTCTATTGCTTGTCTGAGATTCCCCAGAGCAGGTTTCCCTCCTGTCTGAGATGGGGCTCTCAGATTGCTGCAGGATGGTGCAGTGGCCCTTGGTACTTGGAAGGTCTGCACTGTCACGGATGAAGCAAAGACATGACAAAGAATTATTACTTGGCATCAATAGACAGCAATCCTCAGGTTAATCAGCATCTAGTTTGTTTAGGAGGCATAATCACAAAGACAAAAATAGAGCAAAACCTACAAATGAGTGAAATCAGCAGTCTGCCCATAGTTATTTTTGGAGACCTGTCCAGGTTTGGTTTCTAAACAGTAGGGACAGCTGAGGGGATAGGAAAGGACAGGATTGAAAATAAAATTAAATTAAAAATTAAAATTTCTAGTCTGCCTAAGATGATTCAGGCTGTCATGTTAAGATGTTTTTACTTATATTCATGGCACTCCAGTGGTTCAGGATAGATTATAAAAATTTCGAGACAGGATTGAAATTCACTTCAGAAATAATAGTAACATTTTTATCTATATTTACACCAGGTATCTGTGCATGTAATGTCGTGGAATTTGTCTTTGGCATTTAAAACACGGAGTAATGGACATGTGTTATTAAGCCAAAGCTGCAGTCTGATGAAGTAGGCATTGACGATGAAGGATATATTATCTGTAGGAAGTAGCCCGATGTGATGGCTTGCATTCTTTTCTCTTACTTTCTTAAAATACAGCATAGTTCAGGGGTTTAGGGTAAGCTAAGCAGTTGAGAAAACTGGAACTAAATTTCTAACAATAATGCACCATAGAAACCAAATGGAAATTGATGTGAAATGTCAAGTTTTTAATGTACATTGATAAAATGTCAGTTAAGTCTGATGACTCCAGCAATTGTATTTACTCAGCTAGCTCAAGCTCTCAAGCTGCAAACAGTGGAGCGATGCTGTATTTCACAAACCTTTTATTTTTTTTTGCACCGGAGTAATGAGAGCTTTAGGAAGGAGTCCTGTGCTGTTGTGGATCCCCTTCTGTACATGGTCAGCTGTGGGATTTTGGAGACTGTGTTAGAAAAATACAACATTATTATAATAGCGAGGGGAGGGGAAAAAATGTTTAAAATATTTATTTCCAGATATTCAAAACTGTGCTCTGATTTTCACACCTTGTACTTGCAAGGCAATGATTTTTGAGCCCCAAGGATTGTGTGAAGCATATGCAGGGGAGAATGTGGGTACATCAAACCTTCCTCCACTTAGCTAAGCTTGGTTACTTCAGGTGTCATTTTAAAATTAGCTAGGAAATATTAGATGAATGTTTATTACCTTATATAGAAAGACCATGACATTGTTTGGAGCCCACTTGGATACAGGGAGTATTTCACTGCCCAGCTTTGATGACTGGAGTCTCATTTTGCTTCATGTCGAGCACAGGAGTGGGTGATCATTCATCTTCTCTGCTCTCCCTGCAGCTTGCTCCCGTGGGACGTATGGTGATGGCTGTGCCAGCGTTTGTAAGTGCCAGAACGGAGGCTCCTGCGACCCCATCACGGGGCAGTGTCACTGCCCGCCAGGAATCCAGGGGACATTTTGTGAAGATGGTACGATTTCTGTCGTCTTGCTGGGTGTAGCGTCAGCCTGAAACCTCACCACCTTCCTGCATTCCTATCTAGCTGTAGTTACGCGTGGTAAATCTTCGGGGCCCAAGTGAGAATAGCCTCCATTGTGCGAGATATAATACAGCCCTGCAGAGTGCCGTGAGTGAGCTTTGTTTAAATAAGAGTTAAGGGGAGGGATGAGCAAAAGCGAGGGCTTTGCGAAGATGGGCTGCACGGAGGCTCAGCCTCAGGCTACTGACAAAGCATGGTATTTTCTGTAGCGCCTGCTAAAAGAGAGCTGATTTGGTGTCCATTTTAATACTTAACAACTGACGCATTGCTGTGTTTGTGCTCTTCAAAGGATGTCCCAAAGGACTCTTCGGGAAGAACTGCAACAAACAGTGCAACTGTGCCAACAGCGGCTATTGCCACAGGCTGTATGGAGCCTGCCTGTGCGACCCCGGGCTGTACGGGCGCTTCTGCCACCTCAGTAAGTCCCAGTAACTGTTCTGACCTGTTTATTTAACACGTGCATATCGTAACAGGCTTAGAAAGATTCCGTAGGATGTACAGAATGAGCAAGGCCTGCCTTGCTCAAATGAGCAAGGACCTGCCTTGCTCACCTGGCTTTAGCTGAAGAGTTCATGCTGGGGTCTGGCACAGGTCGCAAGCCCTGTGATGAGCTAGGGACAGTGGGATGGAGGAGAGGACTTTCCACGCACTCTGGGAAGCCCCAGAAACTCCATTTATCTTCTCCTGTAGCAATTAATCCTTGCCATAAGGGCTGAGTTTTGTTAATGCATAAGGGTGAGGACTATAGCTGGGTTGGGTTGGTCAAGTTAAAGTTTGGGTTGTTGTTGAAGTTCAAGTCTGATAATTTCACTGCCCATTCTATGGCAAATCAAAAAAGATAAGCAAAAAAAAGAGCTTTTCCCCTAAACTTGTGTCTAAATGAGTCTTCCTCCCCGCATGAATTTCCAGAGCCATCTAGGTTTTGTCCCTGAAGTGGGAATATTTCTGAATGTTAGTGCTCACAGTACACAAGCGCACTCAGGAATACTACCAAATGTTTAATGGGAATAAAACAGACCAAACTTAAAAATATCACAAAACAGGTAATCGAGATTCTTTGCACTTACAGTTTTTGTTTGGAAAATCTCTACAAGATGGAAAAATGGTTGCTTGTAGGTTTTTTTTTTTTTTCATTAATCCTTTTGACTTGGACTGTATCCAAATATTTTTCCTTCAGAAACTTAACCAAGTTTGTTTCAAAACATTTCTGGTTCTTGCATTCCCCACATCTTGCTTGAACGGAGTGAATCACTTCGTAGAGGAACCATGTAAACGCTGCTTTACACGCCCACATCAATAGGCACTGTCAAAGGAATGTAGATGTATTTGCCCAAAGTAAAATGAACATTTCGGTTTTTGCAGCAGTTGCATTCTGCAGATTTCAAATAACTCATGCGTAATTACAGACTTAATGATTCCTTTTAATCTGGCTGCAGCCTGTCCCAGGTGGGCCTTCGGAGCTGGCTGCTCAGAGGAGTGTCAGTGCGTGAAGGAGCACACGCTGGAATGCAGCTCCCAGAACGGGACTTGCGCCTGCAAGCCTGGCTACCACGGCAAGAAGTGTCAGAGAGGTAGAACAGCACGCAACATTCTCCTTGTCTGCATATTCCTTTGTCCTATCAGTATTTCTCCTCCCATGTGCTTTGTTGTGCTGCTGCTACTAATACATTCATATTCCACTAGTTATTTTGTCTCTCATTTTCCATTTTGCAAACTCTCCAAGTGCCTGATACCACAGAGCTTGCAGGGACGTCAGTGGGAATACAGCATAAGAATGCTGCGTTTTTCGCCTGATCAAATGACAACAGAAATCTAGAAAACAAATTCTGCTACAGCCCTAAAGAATGAAGATTGCGGGAGTTTTCACTTCTCTTTCCTTTTTTTTTATATATTTTTTTTCATGCAGGCAGTAAATAAGTGGCAAAAACTGTTTTATTCTGGCAGGCTCATTTGTAAGGGGTTTCAGTAATGCTGCTTTTCCTTCGGATTTTCAGATCTTTGATAGGAACTTATTCTTTGTAGTTTTTGGGGTAGTTCAAAGAGAATTGTGTTCTGCATTCTTGTTTGCGTGTCTCTGTAGACAGTAATGGAGTAATGCAATAAAGATTTTCCCTTCAGATTCCTCTCCAGGCACGCAGGAACGTGTCAGATTTATGACACTGGTTCTGGGGGGGTTGGTGGAGAATAGCAGTGATGATATTTAATACCTTTAGTGTTCTTGGTGGTCTGCTAAATTCTTGGGGGGGAGCATCTCTCACCCAGCGCTGGCTTTGCACAAAGGCAGAGAGCAGCAGAAGGTATAAACAGATAAGAAGAGCAATTCTGTAATGGCTCAGTAATTGAATCTGGCCTTAAGTACACTGCCACTCTGGTTCTGGGTTGTATTTAAGCAGTAACCTCTCTGAAATGTCCATGCATGTGTTTAATTATTATTTACACTTCATTATCAACACCTCTGAAATACATGTTATAATAGTTTTTTTCTGTAAATTTCTGCTACATTTTTTCTGACTTCTGTTCACTTTCCTCCGCTCTTGCTTTTTCTTATACGTGTTCTGCATTTGCTTGCATTTTCCAGAGTGCTCGCCTGGCTTTTATGGGGCTGGTTGCAAACTGAGGTGCAACTGTTCTACTGATGCTTTGTGCAATCGTGAGACGGGAGCCTGCAAGCATCCCTGCCCACCTGGTTTTCATGGAGAAAAATGCCATTTATGTAGGTACTCACTGCATGTTTCCCCGGGAGGTACGCACTGGATGGGAAATTTTACCCGTGAACCTTATGTTCAGAGGCAGAAGTTGCAGATTAAAGGGTACATTTGCTGCTGGCATGAGACACTGATGCTAACATAGATCACTTTGTGCCAGCACTGCTCCGTTTCAAATTGCTGTTGATGGTGACTCTTAATATCTTCTAAATGCTCTGTTGTATTAATCAGCTTTTGGGGTTTCCTTTGCACAGCTTGTCTGCCTGGGAGCTTCGGGGTGAACTGTGGGCAGAGCTGCAGCTGCGGAGGAGCGCCATGCGACCCACAGACCGGGCAGTGTATTTGTCCACCTGGGAAAACTGGTGCTACCTGTGAGGAAGGTGTGTTCGGTGTTGGGCGAGGGTACTGAGTGTTCTGCTTTGGCAGACGGGGGAAGAAGCTGAATTATTCATTTCCCCCAAAAATTGCTGCAATGCAATATGCTTTATTTGAAGAACAGGTCTTCAAAGGATCAGTCTTGGTGTAGAATATATGATATCTACCACGTGGGATTGCTTGTAGAGAGGGAGCATGATGCAGTTATCCTGTCCTATCTGTCTGCTCCAACTAATAATGGTGATTTGTATGCTGGGCAGGGTTTATGCAAGTTGGGCGGAGATGTCAGGGCATTGCAGCAGCTCTGGGACCAAGAGCAGAGCTTGGAACCATGCTGCTGCGTGTGCATAGAAGCTCTTGAAGGGCGCTGGCCAAACACAACCACCACGTGCACCGCCTGCATCCACTACAGGCAGGAAACAGGTGGGATGCTAGGGACGCAGCACAGCTAGGTGGGATGCTAGGGATGCAGCTCTTCAAAGTATGACTGTCCTGTCCCCCACTCCACCCAGCAAAAATACAAAAGCAGCCCTCTTGTCCCAAATCCCTGTCCTGTTTTTCTTTCCCTTAGTGTAGTAATTCATTTTTCAGTTGGAGATATCCAAGTGCTCATGATGTTACTGTATCAAAAACAAAACCAAAAATCAGACACACAGCAACGGAAGCTGGAAGGGAGCCTCTGTGTCTGTCTTTAGATGTATTCTTGTGTGCTGCAGCACAGGATCATGTTGACTCTTTCAGAAGATTTCCTGTGAAAGTGCTGTCAGTCTACAGAGATAATATAATGCTCCGTTATCCAGCATTCTTTTACTATTACTTTTAATTTATTTGAAATCAGTAGAAGTCTATAATTGCCTTGAAACAGCAAATGGCAGCGTGGGTATCTCCTGTGCTTGTTTTTCTAGATTGCCCCGACGGCCGGTGGGGCTCAGGCTGCCAGTCCTCCTGCAAGCCCTGTGCCCAGGGGGGCCGGTGCAACGCGGAGACCGGAGCCTGCGAGTGTCCCCCGGGATACAGCGGGGCGGGCTGCTCTGAACGTAAGTGCTTGCGTCGGCCTCTCTGTGAAACGAGTCAGCGTGACAAGTCAGCTTATGGCTTGGATTTTACCTTTGTGCTGTTTCACGAGGTGTTTGTCACGTTAGGCAGGCTGACCCAAGGCAAAATACCCTGCGGCTTGAGGAGTTCCCCACGTTGGGTTTGACCATTTTTGCCAGGCAAAAGGAGATGACAGATAAAAGCAAATGACAAGCTAAACTGCATCCCAAGACGATGTTATCATTAGACCCAATTTAAAGCAGCACTTACGTAGCAATGCGATATTTAATAGCCATAATACTTGCACCGTAATTCCGGTTGATTGGCAAGAGGTGCTGACCAACTGGCCCCTGGGGCTTCACTCGGGGATTACATTGACAGCACTGCTGCTCGATTGAGCTAACTCTGGATTAAATAGCGAGGACAAAGGAGTAATATCGGTGCTGGCCGTACAGATCCACCAGAGTCCCAGAAAGTCACTCAAGCCCCTGGTCTGTGCTGCTGTGGCGTGGCTCCTTCCCCAGCCCAAAGGTATTAAAGGCTGCTTGAGGATGGCCGTCGTGCTGGCAGTACAGCCAGGCTCTCAGGGCAGCGTGCTTCATGCAGACCTCAGTGTCAGCATGCTTTATCCCGGTTCGTCACAGAATCACCCAGCACTTTTCAGGAAGGTTCCTCTGACTGGTACTAAGGGGCAGAAGTAGTCAAAAGCCGCTCAGGCTATTCCACTTCCCAGGACTGAGCCCTAGCTACCTAGCATACACATTACAGATGTTTCTTTCATTTTACCATTTTAATTTCTGAGTTCAGCTAACGCATGTTCAGGGACAAGCTGTTGCTGCCTTCTTTGAAATGATCAGTCTGTGCCTGAGTTACTATCTAGGTGAGATTGCAGTCTACTCGTCTGCTTTCAGCCTGCCCCGATGGCTTCTATGGACAAAATTGCCTGCTGTCCTGCAGCTGTAGCAGCAACGCTCTGTGTCACCATGTCACCGGAGAGTGCACGTGTCCCCCTGGCTGGACTGGCCACGACTGCAAACACCGTAAGTCAGACACGTGTTTGCTCTCCATGGCATACGCTACCTCCCAGGGACTTATCTGCAACTGTAAGAACCAGCTCTGTTTGTTCTTAGCCTATTACAGTTTTTTTTCAAATGTATTTTTGCTAATCTTATTGCTTCTGAAATTGTGTGGTGTTGGGTTTGCACAGCCTGGGTGGTTATAATCCTTAATTATCTAGGTTCAAAGTGTTGAAATAGATGGCTGATGAAGCGCAAAGTATTGATATAAGCTCTTACTTCAACACTGTGGATCCCTTTGCCCAGTACCATCTGTCCTGTCAGCATTTTGACTGGCAGTTTTGTTTTCCATTTTCAGAACGTACTAGTTTCAAGATTAATTCTTGATTTTTCATTTTGTTTAGGGGATATTTATTCAACAAGTGAGTGACGTGTACAGTCTTGAGACTTGAGGTCACTCCCTAAATTGTGAATGTAAATGCTGCGAGAGGTTCTGTTCTCTGGCAGAGAAGAGCATCCCTCTGTTGACTTTAGCATTGCTGTCCATACTGGTGGCAGTGTAAGAGCCCAGATTTGCCCTTTTTGCATAGCGCCATATAAATGTTAACCCATCCCATTTAATTCTTTCCTTTTCCTCCTGTTACATTGGCTAGATTTGTTACAGTCTCTCTTGCAGAAAGCCAATAGTTCTTTCTAACTTGGTCTTGAACACATAAAATCATAGAAATTAATTTTGAGTGTTGACAGAAGTAAGTTTTGGACCTGGCTTCTCAGACTTGGTATTGAAGAAAATTCTGGGAGGATCTGAAGCTTCCATCAATATTTGTATTTTAAGAGTCAAACCAGTCAGAAATGTGTGGAGCCCTTTAGACAAATTTCCATAAATCCTTAGGCTCCCTGAAGAATTATGTGACCATTGTGAAGAAAGGCTTTTATTTCTGTGTGGGAAAAGCCATGACAAAGGTTGTTTTGCAGAGACCTCAGAAAGGCAGCTCTTCAGCTCTTGCAGACTGGCAGGAAGCAGATGTACAGCTCCAACCGCGCCCCCCCCCCCCCCCATTTTTTTTCCAGAATTGACACATTCATCCTTATCCTTACAAGAAAGGGAGGAGATGCTGTGCTTTTGGTATGCTGTCATAGCCACATTACATGATTTTTAGAATGAAAGCAGTTAAGTTGCTTTCACAAAGACTGTGAGATTTCTCTGTGTCCATGTTTCACCTCCCAGTATTTTGGGAAGAAATCTTACTCGTGCTTCCTGTTCTGGCAATTTTTGCCTTAAAACAAGGTGTGGTTTTCTTTTCCAGCAGCCACTGTCAGTCAACACAGTGCTGGGAGGGAACAAATATTTCAGGGTAATTTGCAACCTTTGGAAAATTGGCCGTGATTTTATGTAGAAATTCTCAAGACAATACAAGCAATCCCGTGAAGCTGAATTTTCTTTTTCCTCCTTCCCTGTAAATTTTCAAAATTTTGATTTTGCTTCTTTGTTTTTTGTTTGTTTAATTTCAGAAGCATTCAGGCACTGTTATAAGCATAGAGAGACAAAATGCATATTTTCAGGAGACGGAAAAAAATACTTATTTTTTCCCTTTTAGGACTTTACCTGTCTCTGCCGTTCTCCCCTCCAACAGTTTGTACTAAAATAAAAATATTCCACTGCACAACACTTAGTAAGCCTTATCTGACTTGCCAAAAATCAAATGCAAGTGTCCTGACACCAGACACTTAAACCTTTCTTGTACACCTGAAAGAGGATTGATTTTCAGAGACAGTACACATCTGAAGCTCCCATTCTCTTCTGTCATTTCAAGGCCAGAAAACCGGCTATTAGATTATTTGAAGTCTGAATCCCTGTCCAACACAGGACATTCAATCTCATCCAGATACACTTCTGCTGAGTCCATTTCCCTGTACGTGACAAAAGCATCTTGTGCAGAAAGGCATCCAGCCTTCAGGAGGCAAAGAAGCTGCCTTGTCCATTTGTAATTCCTGCAAACGGCTAATTACTAATAAGAAGTGATTTTTTATTCAATTTGGATGCTTCTTGTAGCCACCAGCTAATTCTGATTCTTTGGGTTTTTGCTAAGTCAGCTACTGGTTGATATTTTATTTCTATGAAAGCTTCTGTGTGGAACTGTGATACAGACTGACTGTGAATGAATAGTTTTATACAGATGTTGTAATACTGCCTCTGGGCCCCTACTTTCAGCTGGGATAAACGAGCAAAATTGTATTTATTTCTGTAGATCTGTGCCACTTGCTGCAGCTGAGAGTCTAGTCCACAGTACCTGTATATTAAGGGGCTACTCTGCATCTTTTCTATTCTGTTATTTAGATGTAAAGTAATTCATCAGCCAAACTCAAAGTTAATTCTCAACGTAAATGCTGTCCTGCATTTCAGCCTGCAATAGCGGCCATTGGGGACCCCGCTGCGAAAACACCTGTGTCTGCAATAACAGTGATGGTAGCTGCGATCCTGTCACTGGATCTTGTTTCTGTGAGCCAGGATTTACTGGGAAACACTGCGAACAGAGTGAGTTGCAACTTTGTCAACACAAGGAATTTGCAAAACCAAGGAGCGGAAATTGTTTTTCCTTATAGCTGCCTTCAGGAGGAGCCGCGGCTACTTGGCCTCCACGCCACCGAGTACTCGTGTTGAAGGGATCTCAGGTTTCGTTGGGGTTAGATACTTTCACTAATTTGGATTCCAGAAAAGTAATTTTCAGGCCTAAATGGCTCTTTTTAATCTTAAGACCTCGTGTGAGTGATAGGATTGATGTATGGTTGGCTTGTAGCGTAAAATTTTCCATATCAGTTATATTTATTCGGTTTTACATATGCATGTCTTCATAAATGCTCTTTAAGACCAGACATATAGAAATGCTTAACATGTACATAACAGAAGCAAAATCAGGAAGGGCTAGGGTCCTCTGTTTATTAACAGCAAAAACGCACAATGGTCTTACCAGTGACCCATGCTCTCCACTAATCTGTCTCTAGCAGAGGTCAATCGCAGAAGCCTTAAGAGGATAAAACCAGATACATAGAGAATTTCTGATGTTTTCCCAGGTTTCAGCAATTTGCCACTTGGGAGCTTCTTGAAACAGAAGCAGTATCTCTATTTTAATATAATGTGGTATTTGTTTCCAATTAATGTGCCTATTTCCTTTTTTATTCCATGCAAACATTTGGTATCTGGTTCATCTCGTGGCAGTAAGTTGCATGGTTACACTATCTTATTATAGTTGTTGCTGTTGAATAAAATAAAGATCTTATCTATTAGTTTAAGAATCTTACAGCACCACAGATGCAGCTACCAGAGTCTCAGTAGTGCAGGCAGAATTAACTGCTGGTGTCACGCAGAAATGTCAGAACAATTAATCTGGAATGGTGACCTAAGACAAAAACCCTGGAAAGTTGCTCTTACGGCTCTTGTTGCTGTTGGCACAGAAGGAATGGAAGGTCAGTTATGGGAAGACCAGCTCCTGGAGAAAGAGCTGCCAGCTCCACTTATCTTTCTCTCTTGACCTCTCTCAAAATGGCATCTCTGCAGATAGGAAGTAGCCAAACAGCTGGGCTTCATCTTCTCTGACACAGGCAAGGCAATTAATGAAGCCATCGCTTCAGAGAAAAAAAATGGCAACCCCTAATGTTCCCTCTCTAGGTTTGCTGTTTTCTTCAGTCTGCATTTTACCCCACTTTAATTATGTATTTATATATATAAAATACATACATCGATGTGTGTGTGCAAGATTATGAAAGCCGTAACTCTTCCCTAAGCACTTTATGCTGCCTTGGAGGCGAGGTCTGTGTTATCATCCGAGAGCTCCCCGGCTCCCGAGGCGTTCCAGGGCCATTGCTGCAGGATGGGCTCTTTCTCCTGGCAGCTTTGCAGTCAGCTCAGGTTCTCCGGTGCTGGGGATGTTTCTGGGCACGCCTGCCTGAGCAGAGGGTAGATTCTCTGTGATGTGGACTGTGAAATCATTTGTGAGATGTACTGACCCCTTGCCATCACCTTGAAAGTCTCGGCTCCAGGCCAAATGCCACAGGCTTGAAGGAAGCTCACTGAGAGCCCCCACCTGCTGCTGCACTGGAATACAATTCAACACTGGGGCTTCATTTCACCTGTTAAGTGCACATATATTGAAGCAAGGTCGCCATTAAACAATGTCCTGTTTTCAGACACAGATGAGTGAAAGCAAAGAAATAGGGCACCTCGATATCCTTCTGTTCCCCATCCCAACATACAGCCTCTGTAAGAGCCCCGGGGGATGCCTCCAGTCAGTAGAGTCACCAACCTGAAGGAATGACCAGATTTGCACCCTGTCCTCCTACGGCACCAGAGAGGCAGCCCCAAACACACCGCTGTGTTCCAGACAGAGAGGTGTCTTGGAGGATCCTTGCTGTTTTCTGTTCTCTGTGATTCTTTCCAGATTGCCTGAAAATCACTTTGTTGGTATAATTGCTAAAATCCTACACTTTTAAAAGAGATCTGGCAATAATCTGCATAGCTTATTTAGAGGGAAGTTCACAGGACCTTCAAACTTGAATAGAGGCCATGCAGTATTGTGTTTAGCCTAAGCATATCTCTACACTTCAGCTTGTCCAAAATATCTAATGTCAATTAGGCAACTGGCTCTCTTCTTAATTGATTTTCCTATAATCCTGGAAGAACTTATTTTCATTCTCAAATGCTGTTTTATTTCTTCAAATAGTGAGCACCATGCAAATCTTTTAAAACTCCGAACATTAACTGCAGTGGAATTGTAATTGTTAATCTGTCCCCCAGATGTAATGTGTTAGGTTGAGTTTTTCAAAGCAGAGCCTGAAAGTGAATTATGCAGCATTCAGTTTGGAGCTTTCTGAAGGAGGCCAACATATTTCATATTTTCTCCAGCTTTCTGGGGAATAAAGATTTGCAGGAAAACAGAGGACAGGGCCTCAAAAGGAGGCACTGAAGCTGGGAGCTTTCCCCTTCCTGGTTGTGGACGTCCCAGGGGACACGTGCCAGCCAGCAGTGCTAGACCGGTGTGTAAATTGTCATCAAGCAGCAACTGTGGAGTTGCAGGCTTTGCAACTATCACAAGATATTACTTTCCTGTGCAGAATTTAGTCTTTCAACATGCTGACATTTTTCTAAAATAAGCTTTAACAAAAACAGCCCAGCTTACCTGGACCCCAAGGAGAACCCTTAATGATACCAGTTTTAGGGCATTACCTCTACGCCTCGATTCTCCTTTTGCAAATAGTCAGAATTCCCATGTATCTAAAAATTCCCTGCTGATCCGTGGCCTGCTCCAGAATTAACCCATCTGGTTTTGATTCCCCACTGCAGGATGCCCCGAGGGAAGCTTTGGCCCGAACTGCGAGCACAGCTGCCGCTGCCAGAACGGAGCCGTCTGCGACCATGTGAGCGGAGCCTGCACTTGTGGTGCTGGCTGGATGGGGACATTCTGCGGAAAAGGTACTGCTGCCCGCTCTGCTCCCCTTCCTTGTTATGCACGTGGCTTGTTTCAGATCACCACAGAGCATAATTTGCAGCAACTGATCTAAATAAACCATTGAACTTAATTGGAACACGATACTGTTTTAACACTGAGCACAAAGATGTTTGTCATGCCTTAGATTTGCTTACTCCTAGCGCATCTCTAAAACGTGGGAGAGAAAAACATGGAGCTGTGCATCTTCCCAAATGACCTCTTTAAGAACACACATCCTTTTAACTTTAATAAATCCACCAGATCCTCTCCTATCACTGGATAATTTCCTAGGGTTGGAAATGATGGACTGGATTTCTTAGATACATTATTGTGAGTCAGTCTGCAGCATCATGTAAGGAGCCTGCTGCCGTGCTGTATCATAAAAAATAGGGCTTTGGATACAAAAGAACCAGCATGAAGTCAGACATTCTGAAAATTATTCATGTAAATGACTGAAGATTTTACAAATGATGATCATTAAACCAAAGCCGCAATTATTTTGTTTAGAAAGCAGCCTTATCAGGCAATTTATGGAGGCAGCATTAGGCTCCAAGAGAGGGAAATGGCACCACTCGCAGGCACCGACTGCCCTCTGATGGGCAGGAAGGTGCTGCACAGCCTGCCCGGTGATGTAGCGGAGGACCCAACTGGCTGCAGTTAAATACAGCTTGGTATTTCCCTCTCCTTCTTACCATGAGTTATTGTACAAAACAATTATTCTGTCCAAAGCTCTGCTGCCATGTGTGCCTCATGCTTTCGGGTGTCTATGCTGTATGCCTTTTAAAAATCAATTACTTCAACTCTGTTTTAATATGCTGTTTTTTTCTTTTTGCTGTTTTATGCACGTGGGAGTGTGCCCCTGACAAGTCAAACTGACTGACTTGACTTCATTCAATTGGAAATGAAGTCATTCTGTATGGGGGGTGTTTGCTAGCATTTGATATCCAAAGACATTGATGATCTCTGCTGGACTCTAACAAATTTGTGACAATTGGAAAAGCCATACAGTTATCTGCGTTGTGGTGTAAATCTGTGCATTTCAGCAGGAATCAACATGAGGACAAAGAGGCTGAATATCCTGCTCCAAAGTAGGTGTGAGAAAGAGGGGGAAACCAGGGTGATATCTACTAAAAAAAAAACAAGCAAACACAACACAAAAACACAAGTTTCAGCTTCCAAATCAATCAAGTTGGATGTTTTTATCTTTTTTGATTGCTGGAAGAAGATTGTGGAGGGGAAAGTAGAATTTTGTGTCTACTATTCATGACCCTCGAGTTGTCAAAAGACCCTGTTTTCTGCATGTTTTCTCTCAAAAAGACTGGGTGTTTGCTCTGAGCTGACCTGTTTTACCTTTTCAAATAGAAAGTTTCATTTTGGTTTGTTCCAAAAAAAAATAAAAAGGAAGGCGCAGGAAAACGTGTGGGTGGCTTGCCCTTGGTAGAACTTTCTGGCACCTTTTCTCAGAGGAGCTGTAACACTTCTGTTTTTAGTGACTCGGAGACTGGCAGGGTTTCCTTCTGGCAGGGCTGTGCTTTTTGCTGTACTCTTGACAATCCACCCACTTCGGCCAAGCTCTGTGCCTCTCAGGCGTCTCATGTGAGAACGTAGAGCTGGAGCTGCTGAGTTGCCTTCGAGTGCCAACATACCACTGGTGCTTCATCCCGGGGCTGGGAAGGGCTTTTTCATCATCACAGAAACACTGAAACTGAAATTTTTGCAGCTTTCCAAGTTTAAAGCCCTAGGAGAAGCTAATACCTTACAGACATTAATAATGAAATGAGCCCCCATTTCTTTATTTGCCACATATTTCCATAATCTCTATTATTTTTCAGTTTTGTTAGTGTAATCTTAGCCCTCGCAAGTCTCAGCACTGGGCTTATATAGTATGTCCCTTTATGGTGAAGTTAGCCAGGCTTATCCAGCTTCCTCTGCCTCTGCCCACTGGCAGTTGCAGAAGCTCATGGAGAATTTATGGCACCGTGGGCAAGCGAGCCTGTGTTTGTAGCCTCGAGCCATCGTGTTACCAGCTGACACACTGAGGCATCTTACTCCCTGCCAAGGCAGCCAGCCCAAGTGAAAAGCATCATCACACCTGAAAGCGCCGTGGTGTTTGGGGCAGGGGCAACATTCAGTCATATTTCGGTTTGACTGGATGAAGGCAAACCTTCCCATTCACTAAACGGAGTGTGTAGGAGGTATGACACGAGACAAGGCCTTGTATGTGATTCACTCTTCTCTGAAAAGAGCATAAAGAGCGGAGACAGCATGGTGACTCAGAAGATACTTGCAATAATGCGTGCAAATTGGCATTTCCTTATGTTTTATCCCTACATATATTGCCTACCAGTAATACAGGCAACCATACAGCCAAAGCTACGTCATCATCCACCAGCATGGGACAGTTTCCAAGCCAACCAGTACTAGGAAATAGTGTTGCTCCAGGGGCTGTTTTGTGAGACCTTGCTGAGAATTCTTCAGGAATTGACTGAAATTCTGTGCCCTCAGCAGCAGGGTGCTGTGAAGAGGCCACACACTCTTCAAGGTACTTCTGTCGGTCTGTCAGCATCTCATTTCTGCTTTGCTCAGAGCCAGCCTCAGTCAGCTGTTCTTCATCTGGTCTGGTAGCATTCAGTCACACCGCTGCCTCTCCAGGAGTGGCCTGATCACATATACTACTGGGTAAGAACAAAGCTATAAAGCCACTTTCTGAAAGAAAATGAGGCCTTTCTGAAGGTGGTACGTGCCTGCTCTCTTTCAGCACTGCTCAGTCCTTTAGAATAATTAGTCTTTTGCATTCTGCAACTCTTTAGAAAGAGCTGCACAAGGAGCAGAACTGTTTTAGTTGCAAAGTAGCTAATTTGTATGTCAGTAGCTATTTGTACATTAGATAACATGCCTTTTTCCTGAAAACAAAATAATCTACTAAGAAATGTCTGCAGGTCATATGAACTACCTAGGGAGGAGTTCTTTTGCATTTTCTTGAAACCAGCAAGTGATACAACCAGAGCATGGAAGAAATAATGTATGGCTCTTCACAAGGCCTGGCATTACCAATAGAAAATTAATCCTTTTCAGTCGTTCTTTGAGAGTGGTAGTACTAGCGATACCACCAGATAACCTCCTGAGCTGATAACGTTATGCACCTGGACTGTGCTCTGATAGCAGAAGATGGCTGAGTCCTTCCTCTGTCCTGTTAAAGCGCAGATAACGTGAGTAGTATTTTCTCCAGGAAAGGTGCCTACTGTGAGCACCCACTGCCACAGGACTTTTGTTTTAATGTGCTTACAGACAAAGTCAAAACAAACTAATGGAAAAAAAAAGAAAAAAGAAAAGAAAAACACAACAAAAACTCAACCAAGACCCAAAATAATTATTTCTTGTTATCAACTGCTAAATATATCAATGCAGGCTTCAAATAAATGTAAGTGTCGGACCTGCAGGAAGCCTGGGCTTCCATGGGCTCTTGATGTTAGGCAGCCCAACAGTTCACCCCAACAAAATCTAATAGAATCCAAGTGTGACTGTGTTAGCCGTCGGTACGAGAGCAAGCACCGTGTCCCACCAAGCGAGCCAGGTCGCCCTGCCCTGCACCAGATCCTGCTGGGGAAGGCAGCTGTTACGGCTCATGTCATTCTGTGAGGCGCTCAGCATCTGCAGCTCCTGCTTTGAAGGTTATGGTAGTCTTCATTGTGCTGCAGTTTTGTTGAGTTTCACCCTGCTCCTCTCTGGTATGTGTTGTATGACCCAAGGCACAGGCCCAATTACAGCATCAGGCCAACAGAAGAATTATCCAGTTCACTGCTCCATCTGACAGAGCATCCCAGAATGCCACACAATTATCCCGCAAAATTGGAGGCAGCGGGATTCTTGGACTTGTCCTACAGTGTGTTTAGGAATTGATGCATTAATAACAGTGTGTCTAGCCCCCGCGAAGTGCAGCACTCAACATCTGGATTTGGAATCAGCACTGCTGCAGGACAGACTCCGCTTCTCTCCTGGGGCTTCTGCAGTTAATCATTGTCATAAGATAGCCCAGTAAGATTTCTGGTTTTGTAAGATAAAAGGGGGGGAAAGATGCTGTGCATGTCTAAGAATAACTGACAATGCTCTGTAGTCCCTGCGTTAAACAAAGGAAAACTTCATCAGCCTTTGAAGCTACCTGAGGTTAAATAGAAGTCCTTTCTTGTATGCTGTGGATCCACGCTGCTGAACCATAATAAATAAGGACATGAAGATTGAAACCACATGCCGATGTTTCTTCCTTACAACCTGATAACAGCTCTCACCAGTCCGGACTGCGCAGAGGCTGCCTGATGCTTTAAGGCTTTCCATCAGTGTCAGGTGCTTCTCCATGTTTCTGAGACAGCACATGCTTGGAATATGGCGTAAGCCCGAAGTTGTTCACATGCCAAAGAAGAAGCTGCTGTCTGGACAGGATGAAGGGAAGTTCAGCCTTTTGATTGTGAGTAAATGAGACAATCAGATGTAATCATGAGCCGAGCAGCTCTGGAGAGTGAAGAAGCCAAAGCAGATGTTGCAGATTACACTACCGTCCTGTCTGTTTGAAGGTTCAGGTGTGCCTGTCTACAGATACAGATTCTTCCCCTCCTTGTAGCCAAAACAGGCAGCAATGCTTTCTGTTAGAGGGCTGAATTTATGTTGGTGGACCTGGCAGTAAGAATAGTCTAGAATAAAGAGCCTATACATAAAAAAGAGACAGGGCAAGAAAAGGAACAGAAGAGTCCAATAAAGGGAGATGCAAATGGATAATGTTTTTTTCTGATCTGCCAGAGTTGCAAAGTTAGTGTGGAGAGTCACTGGACAGTGTATGTGCTGATAACCATCATTTAAGGCTCCGCTGGGAAACTGGTCATTCTGTATTCATGGTATAAATGTGAGAACTGGGTTTTAAATATAAGATTTTATTGAGCACGGAAGACAAAGAGCTAAGTTTTGTGGAATAACTGCTCATTTAATGAGCACCATCGTTCCTGAGATTGAATGATTCAGGATTTCTGTGGAATGAATGACATACACTTGTATGCCTACAGCTTTATTATCGTTCAGGATACAATAATTATATATGTATTATATGTATATATCTGTATGTATGCTAAAAATGCTTGTTTTGCATTTTCAGCTTGTCCAGAAGGATTTTTTGGGCTTGACTGCCACCAGGTGTGCAACTGCAAGAACGCTGCAGGCTGCGACCACGTCCTGGGAACGTGCCGCTGCCTCCCCGGCTGGCTGGGAGAGACCTGCGAGCAGCGTACGTACCGCACCCACCGCGGCCCCCGTCAGCCTGGCACGGGTCTCTTCTGGGAACGGAGGGTGACCCACCAGGGTATGACAGTAGCTGGGTCACGTTCCTTTCCAACAAAGCCAAAAAAGGAAAAAAAAAAATGGTAGCAGTGTAAATAATCAAGATTTTTTTTTTCCTTTTTGGCTGATGTTGGGACTTCTCGAATATTTTAAGCATTGGTTTTTAAATAGCAGTGCTACATCTGACTGTGTGATGAATCTTTACATTTTTGTGAAGCATCAGGAGGTGAAGTGTCGTGTCTGCGTCTGGTGTATCTCATCTGACTATCAATTATAAAGCGACAGATTACAAATGCACAACGTGGAAAAATCGGAGAAGGGACTGTTTTGTTATATGACCATGAGAAAACAGTTTTATAACTAATTCTTAGAAAAGTTATTTGCTTTGGAAAAAAAAAAAAAAAAAAAGAAGAAGAAGTCAGCTTCCTGGATTTTCACAAGCCTGGATTATCCCACAGTCTTGGGGTTAGGAGGAGGACTGGTCCGTACAGCAGTGTACATGGAGCCAACTTTTGCTGTTAGTGAGCACTTCTTTACGAGATTTCTTTAATCCATTGGTTGCAGATTTCTGCAGGAGAAAAATAATTTAATTTAGAAATGGCGCTTGTATCAAAACAATCCAGTTCTCCAGCCAGGTGCTGTGATATACCCAGCCCTGCCGGAGGGCTGCACTTGCTCTTGGCATCTTTCCCTCATTTGCCCTCCACCACCCAGCCTGTCTTCTGAAAGGGCTTCTCCCGTAAAGTCCCCTGCTCTTTTGATAGAGCCATCTGTCTCCTTGGCCCTTCCAGGCTCTCTGGGATGTCTTAGGGATGCAAAGCTCTGTTCTGACATATTTCATTAAATTCAATTAAGAAATGCAGCTCTTTCTCAACGGCCTTGTGCCCCTCTCTCACATGAGGAAGAAACTATTTATCCTCTCACACCGCAGCTATTAGAGCCTTGTGCCAGGCTGATTTATTCTTCGTGCTGGTTAAGATGCCAAAGCCTCCGAGGCCTCCTCTGCCCGTAAGTAAAAGAGCAAGGTCAGCCAGCAGCGCAGAAGGGCAAACTGCTCTTCCCTTGGCTAGATGATGCATCTTCATTTTGACTTTGACTGGCTGCTAACGCCTTGTACTACAGCAGGTGTTAACAAATGGATGGCAGGGGCCCCTTTCCGGGTCTCCTGGTCACACACTGCGCTGTTTGTACTGGGGTGTTGTTGAGGGACTTGAGGGCAGGGGAGAAGCTTGCAGGGAGCCTGATTTTTACAGCCACAGGTGCAATAAAGATCCCCTCAGAAACAAGGGGGGAGCCCCGCAAGGGCCTGGGCCCTGGTGCTGTGCCTCCAGGAGCTGCTGACCTCAACTCCAGAGCTGCTCCAAGGATCGCGGCCATAGGCTGGGGACATTTGGCCCCAACTCCTCGTCCCTGCCTGGCATTTAATATTCACCCTACCCTTTCCTGGGCCTCGCCAGCTTCAGCAGCTGGAAGATCAGCATTTGTTTTCCAGTAATCAGATTGCAGGCAACGTGCTGGAGGATATTGAGGAATAATTTTGACATCATGGGATTTGAATTGATCCTAAGCTGGCCATGCAATGCATTTTATACGCTGCTATCTAATTAGAGGAGATACAGACAGTAATGCCTTTTGTTAAAGCTGCCTAACACTTTCCATTACGAGACCGTGCTTTACAGTTGCTTGTAAATGAGTTATAATAATTTTCTATCTAATTATGGGAGATATGGACAGCAATGTCTTTTGTTAAAGCTACCTAACGCTTTCCATTACAAAACTGTGTTTTACAGTTGCTTGTAAATGAGTTATAATCATTTGGGATGAAATCTGCCAAGCAAGCTCTGCCTCAGCTTATGGTTGTATTTGGCAATTTCATTTTATTTTATTATTTTTAAAATTTTTAAGCGTCCACCTAAGGTATTTCAGGTTTCCAAGAAGGAAGTTTAGGTGTACTGCTGGTGCTTAAGAATTAAGCTGTTTTGTTGAGTGTCATGATGCTGCAAAGATATAAAACTGATGACTTGATATTTGGCATGAAGATACAAGGCACTAAGAATGCCTCTTTCTGAAGCAGCTGGGGCTCCCCAGGACCTCCACAGAAGCTGTTCCTTGTGATAAAAAGAGAGCACGTTGTTTTTTAAGATAAATGAGTACAGAAAGATTGGCTCTTCCAGAGTCTCTGCTCAGGGGCACTGATAACCAGAGTTTTGACATTTCATAGTGTGTGAGCACTTGCCTTTGCAAATTTCCTGTTCTTTAAAAGCAGCAGCTTCATTTTGGGAAGCATAATCTGTGGAAACCGCATGAAATCCAATCTTCTGGGCACCCTATTGAGTCGTAGCGCACATCTTTACCCTGTGCTCCCCGTCACTTTTGATAGATGTTGACTTCCAGTCTGAATGTTTTGGCCTCCAGTTTCATGTGTTCCTCACGCTGCACGTAAAAGCAGATTTTAAAGACATCAAGTGAATAATTCCTCCTTTCACAGAGGAAAGGCGCTGAGAGAAAAAAATGGAAGCAGGAAGAAGTGTAATAATTTAAACCTTGCTGTTGCTCCTTTCCTTTGCACTCATCATAAAGAGAGGAGAAAAGCCCCAGGGATATTTGTACACTCAGCTGAGGAACTTTGTACAACAACTGCAGTATTCCACTTATCTTATTCTTTAGAAAAGTAGTTTGATAATTAGGTTTGTCCTACAGAGAAGCTAAAAAATGTTTGTATGCACCCAGTAGAATAATTAAAGTTTTCCTCTCCAGAAATTTCTGCTTTCTTACTAGGATTTTCACTAGAAAATTCTTTTGTCTTCTTGGTAATAGAGCAAGAGCTTTGCACACATATTCCAAAAACCTCCCACAAACCACTGGTAACCAGTCAGAGGACCTGGTTATGAGCTGGTTTTTCCTTTGGCATGGTTATGTTACAGTTCTGGTCTGTATTGTGGAAATATTTAGTTCTGCTCCCAAAACTGAGCCAGAGCTCTGTAAGATGGGCTGAACCCGTCAACTTGAACTTGGCAATCAGGCCTCATTTGCAGAACAAACTTAAACTGTGATGAGACTGTGCTCCTGCACTTTCTTGTGGTTTTAATGTGGATGGGGGCCAGGCGATGAAAAAAAATTAACATAGTTGAGAAGTCCTGGGAGGAACAGTGTCTGTGAGAACCACGTCAGGAAGCTGGAACTCTTCAGATGGGAAGAAAAGGGCTGTGAAGGGGTCAGATACTGTCAACCAGACTCACCCCCGAGGTCGAGATGATTTCACTCCTCCTTTCTGCCCCCTGGGATGTGTCCTCCTGCAGCACTACATTGAGTTCTGCAAGCTGACACCCTCAGAGGCGGAGAGGTTCCGTGGAAAGTGATAGTTTGGGTCAGATCCTGGAAGATGTCACACTCAGCGTGTGAAGGACGCTTTTCTGGATCGGGGATCAGAGCTGTTCTCGCCTCTCCAGTGCATGCCAGCAGTGCTGCAGGGATGAGAGGCTCTGACAGCTTCGTGCAAGTGAATGAGAGCCTCTGTAATGCAGACCCAGAACCGTGCAACGAGGCTATCCAACTTCAGCGACTCATTTTGTATTCTGCGGGTGATATTCCAGGAAAACAGAGTAGCAGGGTTGTCAGTTTTCCACCATTTAAAGCTATCCAAATCTCCAGTGCATTGGAGACCAGAAAAATTTTATCATTGCCATTCTTCATGGGCGGCAGCACCAGCAGCACTGAAATGGAGCTGCGGCAAGTGTATATTTGTGAGATGGTTGTGTTAAGTTTTCACCTGGGAGCCAGCTGCTTAACTGAATGTGTTGAAAATATCACTCCTCTCTGACCAAAAGAATGAGGCTCTGGGTGAGCTGATGCATCCAACTGTGAAAAATGAACAATGAAAACAATGAAGTTGTCAGTTCTCTTACCAGGATGCAAATAAATATCCGGGCTGTCAGGCTGGCGGTTCTGCTGGACCATTAGTTCAGCACAAAGACATTCCGCAGGGCAGGGGGATGACAGCTGATCCATCACCAGAGAGATCCTACCCTCTGATAAAAGTCTCCTCAGAACGTGCTATGATACATATTTTTAAGCCATGTTATTTAGTGTCAGGCATGGTTAATGTGTGGCACACTTAAGATGTGAGAAGAGTACTATCAGCAGCCAATTTCCAGCTGATCTCCCCAGCACCGGGGTCTGTCTCAGGGTTGCTCCGCGCGATGCCTCCTTTGGTGTGCTCTGGTTGCTTATGGTTCTTCTCTCGTTGCAGCCTGCCAGCGGGACAGGTACGGGCAAGGCTGCGCTCACACCTGCAACTGTCACAACGGAGCGCTCTGTGATCACGTCACCGGCACGTGTGCCTGTACCCCCGGCTGGAAAGGAGCCACCTGCCAAGAAGGTACAGGAATTTCACTCCCCTACTGAAGGATTATAGAAAGGAAAAATGAAACTTCTTGGAGCTTCGCTGCTAGCTGAATCACTATGTTGTCAGTGGTTTTGCACCTGCACAATAGTGCAGCCCAGTCCGTTAGAACAACCTGTGAACCACATCACGGGCACACGTGTTGGGCTGGGCACGGGAGCTCAGTGTACACGAGGCAGAAGGGGCTGAAGCAGAGCTTGGAAGGAGAGTTGATCTCCAGCTGTCTCTCAGAGAGCTGTTCTTGAAGGCTGGCTGGTTGAGGGAGAAAAGGTCCATAAAACCTCCATTTATGCCATTGAAACACAATTCCGTATTTTTTCTATGTTCTGCTTTATTGCCCCATGTGTCTGACTGATGCACGTCATTACCGTGCGTTGTTCCAGACACAGGCCAAATCCAGAACATGCGAAAGGCATCGGGAGCTCCAGCTTTGGCACCCACCCCAGTGTGTGTGACTCAAACACAAGCCCAGCTCCAAGCAGTCCTAGGGAAGGAGGCTGGCAAAGCACTGTCGCTTGTGTTGCACATCCTCTTCTGCTGTAGCCAAACTGAAGTTGTCCCTCCCTGTTGCAGCAGGGTGCTGTCTGTGTGCCTGCCCCTCGGGTGCCTTGTACTGTACGTAAGCAGGGATGGCCAGAGCGTGGTGCGTGTATGGCTGCAGGTGCATGTGGGGAGCTGGGATTTGGGACAACCACCAGCTCAGGGCAACAAGAGGAGGACGTTGAGTACAGGGGATGAAAGCTAGCTGGGGTGGGGGGGTCCACCTTTAAAACCTGATATGAAGAAGACGTTTCATGAAGGGATACAAAGCTGGGAAAGCACCAAACTGGTGATGATCACGTGTGAAATACGCTTTAAAATTTCCTGGTTTGCCTAAAGGCCTCAAACCCTAAACCAAAGCACAAGTAAAACAGCCAAGTATGGAGACATTGCCAAACATACCCTTTTTCTTTAATGATGCATTTGGAGATTTCTGTACCTTTTCTTTTCCCTTTGGAAGTTATGAGGTAGAATAAGTGAGTGAGGATGGCTGAGCCACCCTCCTGTGACTGTGCTTTGGCAGAGGGAGAACTTGCTCCTGTTAGTATTCTAAAAATGTGCCACTCTGCCAGAGATCTCTATTTTTTGTGCCCAAAAAATAGGTTCTACCCATAGGCTCCAACTGTGATGGGAATCAGTGAACTTTCTTAACTTAAAATTAGGTAAACTGTAAAATGTTATCAGCCCGCTGTGGATAGCGAGGTCAATTGCTCATTAGAAAAGTAATTGTGATTTTAAGAGCACAGTACAAATTGATGCTGAAAGCTGCAAATCAATATCTCCATTCCTTGGTGCTGAGGAAGCCGCTGGGAACCAAGATTTGTTTTTCATAGGTGTGAACAGAAAGTCTCAAGGTTGTTTGGCAGATCGTAGTTAACTCACTTCATCAGCTGCCCTTTCATGTATTTTGTTTCAAGAACAGTTTTATTGATGTAATTCCTTGCAAGTCGTGGACCCCGTTTGTATCATGTTGTACCTCCTCCTACCTACACAACCACCGGGGCTACGGAGGGTGTAAGCTGGGCGAAGTTTGCGTTCACCCTGTGCGTGCCTGCACTTCTTATTCTTAATTCAAGGCTGTTGCTGTTAACTCCTCTTTGCAGCCTGTCCTCCGGGGCGGTACGGCGCCAACTGCCTGCAGCGCTGCCTCTGCCGCAGCAAGGCTACGTGTGACCGCGTGACGGGCGAGTGCCGGTGTCCCGAGGGCTGGACGGGAGCAGGCTGTGAGCTCAGTGAGTCTCCTCGTGTTTGCAGCATTCCCATGCCTCATGCCACTGTCCCGGCCTTTGTCACTCTGCTGTCTCATTCCAGAGTGCGAGGACGGGAGATACGGAGAGGGCTGTGGGCAGAACTGCAGCTGCCACCACGGCACTTGTGACCGGCACTTGGGGAAATGCATCTGCCACGCCGGCTGGACAGGGGAGCGCTGCGATGCTGGTGAGGGCAGTTCCTTCTTTAGATTCTTGTTTTTGGCATGCACTTCTGCAGTCAGCTGTTTCTGCTGCAGTATGCAGTCTGTTTCTATTTTGTATCTTAATTTTCCGCTAGTCTGTAGGCCGGTAAGAAATGGTGCAGGTATGAGAGCTCACCATGTCTGTAAGCCCTGGAGGCAGGTCTCTGCTCAACCCAAACACATGCCATGCTCCAAATCATTTTATGTCCTTGTAGTCCTGTTCCCTGCCTGCTAAGAAAACAGAGGTATTTCTTGGCCTTACGGCTCCAAGGAAGAACACATGGAAGGAATTGCCTTGCAAGCAGAATTTGCCAGATCAGCCGCACGCTGCTGCATCTGTGTGTCATTGAGGGCAGCTCAGCAAATCAGGCTGTTATGGTTCAAGTTGCACCTACCTCACATGTCCAGCCTATGGGTCCAAATTGCCCAAATTTGACATAGCTGTCTGGCAGGTAAATCCCTTAAATAGCAACCTCCTAAGCACTAGGTGTCATATGATTGAAATGTGCCTTCAGCGCCTCCACTGGCTTGCTATGACTTTCGCAAGCCACAAGCACTTTTGTGACTCATCATGAGGTGCTGAGGACTCCTGAAGCCTTGGCCACCAAGGAGACCTGTAAAGCCCTTCCATTTCTCTTTAATCACTTTGTAGAGACTCGTGAGGTGGAAAAAAGCACATGGACACCGTTCTCACTGTTCAGACGGCTGTCCGTCAGGCTGTGCACATAACTGTAAAAGTAAATGGCGTCGCCATCTCTAAAGAGACAATCTGGATTTGTACTCTAGACTAGGAGCAAGTCTTTACAATCTTTCATGTGTGGTCTCATTAATAGTCAATGATAAATGCTTATAATCTTTTTAACATATTTTACTTCAATTACATATTCTGGGCATGCAGTCCCCTAAATACACACCGCCAGGTGCAAGAAGAACAATACTGGCGCGTTCGCCAGCGAGCAGTGCTTTCCGTGCAGCAGCACAAGCTGTTGCTCTCTGTCTGCTTCTCCTCGCAGTCTGTCCCCCTGGATTTTTTGGCGAGCGGTGCGAGGAGCAATGTGACTGCATACACAGCGTGTCCTGCCACCACCAGACGGGAGCGTGTCGCTGCGAAAAGGGGTGGCGAGGGAGGCACTGTGACAAACGTGAGTGTCTGCAGGGCATTCAGGGAGCAAAACTTGGGTTGGCGTGGGTGTTCCTCCCCGATCCCGGTGGGTGGCCAGATCCTCTCACTCTGGGTCGGTTCTGAAGTGCTCACAGGGATGGGTGCAGCGGGTTGGTCCAAGGGGGCAGCTCTGTGCTGTCCTACCCAGATGCTAATGGTGTCACCCTTGCAGCTTGCTTGCCTGGCCGCTACGGCACAGGCTGTGCCCAACGGTGCCGGTGCTCTGCTGGCACCCCCTGCCACCACGTGACAGGCGAGTGCAGCTGTCCTCCGGGATTCACCGGCATCAGCTGCGAGAGAAGTAAGTTATAAGGCATGAAACAGCAAAAAAAAAAAAAACAAACACCTACAGGGGATCAATTAATTTCTTAAGTAAAAAGCCGATGATATAGTTAGTGTGTGAGGCAGAAGGAGAAAATAGACTCACAGCAGTGAAGATGGACACGGGTTGGGGTGTGGTGTGCAGCTGCTCCCTGCACTGTGTGCTGCTCAGCCAAATTATTTGGCTGGTTCTCACCTCTGTGCTCAGCGTGGTTTGGGCAGGTGAGGCTTGTCCTCTTGATGTTTCCAGCCCTCAGGCTGGCAGAGAGCAACTGTGGACTGAACTGGATAAAAACAGGGTCACGAGGTGCCACGGGTAAAGCAGCAGCTCTGCTTTCTGTTGGCCTGGTCCATGTGAGAGACCTTCTGTTCCTGCCCATCAGAGCTCATGGAAATGTCATTATCTAATTTTTCTTCAGTGTTGAATTTGGCTGTCTGGAGCTGTCTCTGAAAGTAGGCTTTTTCTGTGACCCTGGCTGCATAGTGTTGTCTTGGTTCTTCCTTGCGTTTTGCCTGAGCGCTGCTTCAGCCAAAAGAAAAGCAACATCCAAAAAGAGTTGACATCCGGATCCCCCATCCTTCACTAAAGGATTAAATTCTTCCCCCAAACCAGTGCAACTTAATAGACATGGCAGTGAGTAACCACCAGGCCTGGCCCTGGCTGAGCCGGCACTGAAAGATGGCAACGGGGCTTGGCTGCTGCTGGGGCCACTCAAGGCAAAAATCAGGATTTGGGGTAGCTGAATATTGCTTGTTCCTGCCAGTAAGAGTTGCTGGAACACCTACAGCTACCGGCTGTGCTCCTGCCACCTTCTGTTGCCTCTCCCCTCCCCTCACGTCCTCTCTGCAAGGTGGCTTGCACACAGTCCAAGGCCTCCTCCTCCGGGATGGCCCAGCTCGGCCTGTGCTGAGAGCTGCCAGCCATGGTTGTTGCCGCTCCACCTCACGATTCCTCTGAGGTCGGTCCGAGCTACAGCAGTCATGCAGTGAGCGGCCGTGTAGGAATTAGACAGGGAAAGTTCACAAAACGCAGGCGATGTGCCTGTCAACGGGCGAAATGAAACCTGTAAAAATGTTTCTGCCAAAGCAGCTTTGCAAGTTTAAACTCCCTGCAAAAGGTAGAATGTCTTTATCCATATGCCTGGTCCCTGGTGAGTTATACTGTTATTTTAGTCAATTTTACCTGACATTTCCCTATGATTTTCTCTAGTGACAAGAAAATTGTACCTGGCCCTTGACAGTTGGTCACAAATTGACTGAACGAAACAAAATCAAGCAGTGAAGTAACCCCCAAGTAAATGCAATAAATCCAAAGTCCCGGAGGATGGCATAGTTCTGTAGGCAGGGGTTTTATTTAATAAATTTGAGCTTTCTCTTTGTTTGAGTGCTATATTTACCAAGACAAATTTAATTTATTCGTTTACATTTCCTCTTCCCCAAGCCTGTCCACCGAGCACGTATGGCAAGAACTGTAACCAAGGCTGTCAGTGCTCCGTCGAGGAGGATTGTCACCCTGTCACTGGCGACTGTGCGTGCCGCCCCGGGTACCACGGGGCCCACTGCGATCGCCGTGAGTATCACCCCGGGATGCCCATCTGGGGGAGGACCGAGACACTCTGAGGCATTTAATTCATCTTTGTCATTACCTTCAGCACTGACTGAGATAAAGTAGCTTATGCTAATTTACAGTAATAAAAATGTTTGCCTTATTGCAAGGGATTTTTTTTTCCTGGGGACCAGCATCATTTGCTACCTAAATTCTTTCCAATTTCATGCTGTGCTGAAGAATATCAATGTAATTCTCTGCGTTTACACTTCTCATCTTCAGCTACGCATGGATATTGGGTTGCTCTGTCATTTCAAAATACCCAGGCCAAAATACTTGCCGAAATCTCTGAGTGCTGAAGTAAGGACAAATGGTTATTATAAAACAACAAGCTGCAATTGGCAATAAATCTAAGTGATTCATAAAGTCAGTTAAGTTGTAGGGCCTTCTGAGGAACAATCAAATTAAACAAATTGTTACTCTGGATAGAAAAATGGTGACTAGCATAGAGGACAAAATGCCAGTTGGCTGAATGCTCCATCATAAAAAATATTCCCAGATCCACATGCCTCATGCCGGTATTTTAGGACATCTGTAAAGTTGTTTCTGGTGGAATGTGGCAACTGATAAGAAACATATACCAAAGTATCCAAAAAAGGAGACAGTTAATTACCTTTTTATTTACAACTTTAATTTTGTTTTTATTCTGTGGCTTGTAATAGTCTTATTAAAAAAAAAAAAAAAAGGAAAGAAAGGGAAAAAAACCTGTCTTCTTTCAAGCTCAGTCTTTCTCTCTCTGGCAAATGCTGATTTTCCTTTCCTAGGAATTCAGCGTGGCTGTGTTTGGTTTGCTTGCTTTTTTGGGTGACAGTTTGGATACAGAGGCCAACTGCAATATGCGTGGCTCTGGTAAGGGTTAACCTGTGCTTTATTCATTGAGCACAAGCAGGTTGGAGGCTCATTTTAGAGACGGACATTTGTATTACCGTCATGTCATCACAAGTTATTCTTTAAAATATAAATGTAAATGTAAGGATTGATTCTATCCTTTGTACATCAGTTCTCACTGTAAGTAAGATTGAAATCCAGCCTTCAAAGTCTAGACTAGAGCCATCTGGATCCATTATACATTAGATTATAATAAATATTATAGTAGAGCAGTAGTGGAGATCAACTATTTAACAGTGTCATTTTAAAAGACTTAATCATGGTTAGCCTATTACCTTTTATGTAGTAATCTTTCAGTAGTCATTACCTGTGCATGTGGTACTAAATCTCCACAGATTATAATAAATGTCCCTGCGCTTGCTTAGATCCTTAGGATTTCCCTTCAAAATTTAAAATTTAAAACATTAATAATTATACTCAAGTTTTGATATATAAAAAAATCTTACAAAATGAAATCTGTGTTTCGTTACATTCAAAGGGCATTTTGTCATGGATTTCTATGTAGCTAGGATTAATCTATATCATATGGGACATGATCCTTCGCAGCGCTGTGTTCTCCTAGATTCCATAAATAAACAGTGTCTTGCACAGCAAATTCTCACATAATAAATAGAGTTTTGTTAAACTTTTACAGGAGAGAGAAGGAAATGGTAGAGATTCACAGAGAGGAAAAAAATTGTCTTGCATCTATGGTTTATTTTTCATATTCTCTCTTATGTTGCTCTGGGCAAGCAAGGAAAACAGTTCAGGTGTGAGTTAGTTTTAGATTTAGGTCAGTGGATTGAGAGATCATGGACCTGATTCTGAAGTGACACTGCCTGACAACCAGAGATTAGCTAGCGTGACTTTGGTAGAAATACTGCTTGTTCCTGCCATCCTCACTACAGAAAGAGCTGGGGCTGCTCCAAGATGAAGAAGCTTTCGATATAATATTAAAACCAGCACAGGGAGCCGCTCCCAAAGACATGAAGTGGGCTTCAGTCCAGTCAACATGTGGTTGGATGCTGCTGGAAACGGTTTCTGGCAACTATTGCTGTATTTATAGTACTGTGAAAAAAGGTTCAAGAAAATATCTATAAAAGGTGTAGTTGGCTGGGAAGTCAAATTTCCAGGAGCCAAGAGCAACGAGGCTTTCATGTTCTCAAATTTTGGAGTGAAGAGCTGAAACAGTCTCTTGGCAGGATCCCGAGGAAGCAGACAAACTAGCAATAAGGTTCCCATCAGTTGTCCATAACTCAGTGGATAGGCAGATCTACTGGAGAGAAGTTAGAAATAAAACCCAGTAAGGGCTGTTGTCACGGACTGAAAAACCATCCTACGTCTCTGTGACATTTATTGAGCTGGGTGAGCTCTGAAAGACCTCACCGACTTTGCCTACAAGCTGTAGGTAAGAGGATGCTTCCAAAAAGTGTTTCTGACAGTGCAATTAATAATATTGGTAGGGAAAGCCCTAGAGTACGTGGTTGGTATGAAAAGATTTAGGAACTCTTGGTCGGGGCAAGCCCACCCAAACCAGAAGGAAAAAATCAGGAAATGAGTTAGAAATCTGGCCGCTTCCCCTGCCGTTCTCAGAATAACATGTCAGATGCACAGGAAACTGTTAAATTAGAAAATGTCTTTATTAGATAACTGGTGGTTAGAGGCTAACCCTCTTTATGAATACCGAGCCTGCTTAAATGGCAGGACGCTGTGTAAATTGCCCAAGCTTTCTGCATAGAAGCTCTGCTGCAAAGCAGTAGCAGCTGAGATGGCCTTGTTAGTAATCATGGGAACACTGCAGCCAATGGGATTGCCCTGCTTTTGCTGCTTCCTACTGACTAAAGCTAAGGGAAATGCTGCAAGGGTAAATAAATTGGTACGGGGGGAATTGCTGCATCCCCTTGGAACAGCTCTTGCTAGTCTTGAGCTGAGGAACAGCTCTGAAAGCTTTGCCGTGGACAATCTGCGTGTATGGGAGTGTGGGAAACTGAATTAAAAGAGAGGAAAGCCAAAAGATGACTGAAAGGAAAGGGAGGAGGAAAGGAGAAAGTCACTCAGAGTCCAATTTAATCACTGAATCAGGGTGTGTCCTTAGCTTCATTTCTTAGTGGAAATCTAATAGGTGCTGCAGGGCTCACACCTTGATGCCAGGGTTTGCACATGAAACAGATTTTCTGTACCGACAGATGGAAGCAGTGATGACGAAGTATTCATTGAGAAGAAGCCATGGTTGAGAAAGGCTGAGGAGAGTATCCGCATGTTGGAAAAGTGTGTATCTGTTTAGTCCTGATGATCTGCTATCCTGATTTGAGCAGAAGCCAATTTTCAATTTTATTTTAAAAGGCATCCCTTTAAAGCTTTACCGTAAGCTCTCCCTCTCTGTTGAGTGGTTCAAAAAATCCATGGATTTCTCCAGGCACTCACACTATGCTTTCATGCCTTCAGAAAAGAGAGAAAATATATGAAGTTCCTTATGCACAGATTGCAAGAGATCTGTTGCCTGGAGACGTGCAAATATATATTCAGCCAGATTGCCAAAGTAGCCATAGGCTTTCCTTTGGTGGGGATTAACAGAAGGAAGGAAGGAGCAAAGAAACGTCATTCAGAGGTAGCAGCATGAATGCAAACGTAGAATGATGATCATGTTGCTCTGAAAGCACTGGCTTTTCTCCCTTCCAGTACACTGGGAAACTGGGGGAGCAACTTGCTTCTCCAAGCGGTGGTGGTGTGCTGGAGTCAGCCCTGGCAGCCGGAGGAACATGCCTAGCAGCTCTGCCCAGCTCTTTTCCTCAGTTCCAGCTTCTGTGTCTCTAAAGAGTATCCTGAAAACATGAGCTAAGTGTGGCAGATGCATTGATGTCCTCCTGATCTTGTATTCGATGTTCCTTCAACATGAGCTGTCCAGAAAGAAAGCAGAAATATTTGCTATCACCCAGAAAAAGCTTTATTTTTCTCAGACAAATTTTGGCTTTGCATTTAAAGCACCTCTCTGCTGTATCTATCTTCTGAGAAGGTGTCTCCTGAGATTTCGTCTTATTGTCATGCGCATGTTTTCATAGCCCTCCACTAGATTTGCCAGAGCAATGCAAACGCCAGTTTGGAGTGAAAAAATAGTTACAGAGGAATCAAACTTTCTGCTACTTAAACTTTTTTTTTTACAGGATGAGACTTGCCCTCTGCCTAGAACTGGTCAGCTAAAACGACAGCTAAATGAGGCAGGGACTCAGGCAGGCTGTTGCTGTCCAGAGGAGGAGGGACCAGGGCCCCATCTCCCCATCTCTGCCATGGAAAGGGGGAACGCATTGATTTGGAATAGAAACCTGGGAGAAAAATGTCTGAAGAGCCGGGCTTGCTTTTCTTGCTACCTTCACATATGAGAAATGGGAAGAGCAGAGCCAGGAGCAGCAGGCTCAGTAGCAGCAGTCGGGCAGACTCCCCAGGGCTTTGACTTGGAGTTGGAGAGGAGAGCACTGCCCAAGGCAACCATCTGCTTGTCAATGCCTACTTCTGGCCCTCCAGAAGCAAATAGATTTAGAAAATGAAAATCTAATTTTGGATGAAAGTAACAAAGTGCTTATGACATGAAGTGCAACGGTCCCAGTAGCAACATAGCCTAATTAACTTTTTTTATTATTATTATTTTTTAAACAGGGTGTCCAAAAGGTACTTATGGTTCATACTGCCAAAAAGCCTGTAAATGCATGAATGGAGGCCACTGCGACCCCGTGTCGGGAACTTGTGACTGCGCGCCTGGTTTCATTGGAGCTGACTGTAGTAGAAGTAAGCCAACATTCATGTTCTGCTTCGTTCAAAAAATAGCAGAGAGAATAATCCACAGAAGAATTTGTCAGTATAAAACCAGACAGATCCCGGTTACCTCCTCCTTGAACTGTAAATCAGGATTCCAGCTTTGTAAAAATTCTCTTGCAAAATATTTTCCCTCTCTTCTGCGTGAGTAGAAACAAGGACACTCATCCCAGGATTACAACCTGCTTGCCCAAATTTATTTCTAGAGCCAACTCAGCATGAATTGCTCAAGTTCCTTCTTCCTGTCCAAAATTTCTAGGTTGAGAAATTATCTCAATATTTTGCTTCACGCTATGGTGCCATTATTTTCAATAAATGGGAAAAAGATCAAGTTTTGTCATGGCAAAACTGGTAAAGGCTCCATGGCAACCCTGCTCTTACTTCTCTATTTAAGTGCTAAATTTTGTGACTGAATTTCTGTGGTATTTCCAAAGCTGTGATCTCCTTATATGGGTAAACGCAGCACCATTAGGATTTCCACTTACAATACCTGTACTGACCATAGAGGTTTAGTGCTAATCAGAGCTTACCTGATGTTTTATTATATTCAGTCACTTTCTGAAGTTTTCCTCAGCTTATTCACAGAAACACAATGCTCAGGCATCTCTAGCTTGGCTCTTCAGCGTAAGAGAGCATCAATATTAAAGAAGGAAAGAAATCTTTAGCTGGAAGCATGTGCAGCTGATATTTCAGTTGTGCACTCACCTTTCTGGTGGAAAACCTACTCAATATTTCATGTGTAAGCCTGAATTTTATTTATAACCTCAAAAAAAAAAGTTTCAGAGAAGGAAGCAGTCATGTCTTTGGGTGGGTTTTGTTTTCACAGTTGTAGTTTTGAAGCACTTTAGCTGGGATAAAAAGGAAGCCGACTCTACCTGTAGGATCCTGCTTTCATTGGAAATGAAATCTGGCATTGGATACCCAGGGTGTTTAACAAAAGACTGTGTTTCCTTCAGCTTGCCCTGAAAATCGATTTGGGAAGGACTGCACCCAGTTCTGTGCATGTGGTAAAGGTCAGTGCGACCCACGGACTGGCAAGTGTACCTGTCCTCCGGGCCAAACGGGACCCAGCTGTCAGCAAGGTAACAAAGCGGGACCTGAGGTCATCTTGTCAGTTGGGCACGTAGTTGTAACAACCAGCAAATAAAACTCAGTGCCAAACATTGTTTATGGATGTGTTTCCCAATGTATTTGGAGCCAACGTGTGCTTGATAACACTGCAGCTTGCTGTACTTTGTAGGATCTCAGCCCTTGTCCCCCTCTGCCCGTCTCCTGCCCACATCTCACCTCTTTTTTCCACCAGCAGCACCATTGCTCTGGTTTCTCTACAAAACTAAAGTCACTGCTTTCAGAGACTGCACAAACATAAAGCTGGGGAGAAGAGCAGTGTATGCCACACAACGTGAGCACTGTGAGAGCACAGTGGATGAATGGGGCTATATTTAGCAAATTACTTTAACTAGAAAAGTGAAAGGAGAGGATTTGCTGAAGAGGAGGCATTGAAGGATGGGACAAAGGGAGGAGAGCAAGAAAAGCAAATATAGAGTGGAGCTAAGTGAGATGATCAGGAGAGACAAGGAGTGTTTGGATGAAATTGCTAGTAAGGACAGAATGTAGAAATGCATGTGTCCCACGGTCCTCAGGTACATCAGGTAATTGGGATACTCGGTGGGGAGCATGTGTTTGTATTAATCCCTGTCACCTTCGTCTTTTTTGGGGGATGCTAATTTATTTTTTTCCAAACTTTGTTAATTCTCTGTAGTGTGTCCCCAGGGACAATATGGCCCCAACTGCCGCCTGACATGTGCCTGTCAGAACGGCGGTATCTGTGACCACGTGGATGGCAGCTGCACTTGCGGACTCGGCTGGACAGGAAGAGCATGTGAGAAAGGTAATTTTCTGCTTTGATGCTAGTGAACGTGTACCTTCCAGCAGGGGTGTGCAGTGGCTGTGGATTTTCAAACAGGGACAGGTTTTGCTTTAGCCGGGACTCTCTCCCAGCTGGATTCATCTCAGTAGCTTCTCTCCTGCTGTATTGCCTCAAGTTAGAGCTTTAGATATTTTATTTTAGAGGCAGTTTCCTTGTGAGTCCTCATAATTTAATCCTCATAAATTCCTGTGCATGGACTCTTATTTCTTCTGTCCAACTTTTGTGTTCTTTTTTCATGGGAACATTGCTTTGTATCTTCTTTCACACACTCTGCCAAAGTTTGAAGAAGACGGCATCTCTGTCCTCTCATTACAGTCTCTTGATATTCTTTTCCATTTGACATTGGACTGCAGTTAAACTTCCCATGTATTGATTTCTCTGATGTTCTGGCAACATCAGTCCAAAGCAATTGAAATTGTCATGCTATCACATCCTTACTTCTCCATGTCAGCTCTCCCTTACACAAGGCAAAGCACACTTAACAGAATATGCTCAGTTTTCACTCCAGAAAACCTCCTGCCAGCCCAGCGTAATCTTTTCATGTGTCTTTCCCTTCATCCCATCTCCCAAAAGAGTGCATTTCTGTGTTCCCATTTCTCGTTATAGATAAGAGATATCTGTAGAGTTACGGACTTAGGTGGGCAGGAAACCATGAGTTTACTGATATGATGTCAAATGAACGGTCAGCTTCACGTTTAACATGATATCATAATTACATTATAGCTGCCAGAGTGCAGTGTCCTCAGCACTCTCCAGGACCCTCATTTACGGCCTTCCTGCCCCTGACGTTGGTTGAATAACCAGCTCCAACTCCATACGTATCTCTACCAAGAACTGGTTGTTATAGAGGCACCCAGAAAGGACAGGTTTTAAGCAGAATTCTTCTATGCAATTGTTTCCCTTTGTACCTGACAAGAGTCATAGACCTGTTTCTTATATGCATGTATATAAGAATATATGCATATATGGAGTCATCATATCAATCCCACAGTGGACAAGCACTAAACTACACCTACAAAATAGTGCAGTTAACCAATAACTGGCTAATAGCGTGTTGCGTAGGCTGTGTTCAACTCTGTGTCTGTTCCTTGAAATCTCTGTAACCACTCATGGGCTGCGGTTGGGTTGCAAGGCCCTGGTGGGGTCATGCAGGTACCATGTGGAATAGCAGATCACGTGTGCATCCCCTAGGTGTGCTTAAACAAGAAGTCTCTGCTGTCAAGTACCGGGGCAGACATGTACACATCACGTAAAGGACGGTGTGTGGTGTCGTTAGAAAGATCTTCAGTGTTTATCTTTTGAGACAGATACTAAGCTATTGGAAAACTCAACCTTAATTTCCACAGCAGCATGGTTTTGAGTCTGTTTTGACTAGAAATCAAAGCTAATCAGGCGTCTTTTTTCTGTTGATTAGATATGATGGTCTTGAAAGATCTTGTCTGACATTTGCAGAGTTAGAATCTGATTATGTGGATGGCCACGCTCAGTTAAGTCGGCCTGCACAGATTCCAATTATCACAGCCGTGGAAGTTAACTTCTGTAGAAATGATGCATAGATTAATTGTATTGACACAGTCACTTTTGCATGACTTGACTTTCAGCAATTTGAGATGTGTTTAGTTCTGTAAAAGTAGATATCTAATTATACGTGGAAAGTCTGTCACTATGTGTGAAAAAATCACCTCCCATTTTTATTAGGAGTCAAATAGTGTGATCTCCAATGATAACACAGAGGAGGAAAAGCTCTGTGTTTTCTTTCACACTTTGGAAGTGTCTAAAGACAGTATTGCTGTAGATGTAGGGAAAAAAAAGAAAAGACACCATTTATTCTGTGGCTTCAAGACACTTTAGGGGGTGTGAAGGTTCAACATGGACTGTATGGAGAGATGAATTTAAAGAGGTAGACTATAAGAAGTACAGAAAAAGTGAGTTCTTCAAACATCCATAAAGCAATTCTCATCAAAGTAAGTAAGCATGTAATAATAGTGCAGAAATGCCGTGCCTTCAGTGAGCACACCTGCATGAAGAGAAGGAAATTCATAACAATTGTTCACCTGAGCTCTGCAAGTTATTACTTGGGCATTACATCTCAGCTGTAAAAGCTGTCAGGTAGGAGCTTTTCTGGGTGAGGTCACTGATTCTTTCTTGTTTTGTTTGTTTGTTTGTTCTTTGTCCGCATGTGGTCAGCAGAATGTCTCCCTGGGAAGTACGGCTCTGGCTGCGGCTTGGACTGCATGTGTCAGCACAACGGCACTTGTGACAGGTTCACGGGGTGCTGCCGGTGCCCCGAAGGGTATTACGGACGCTCCTGCGAGCACAGTAAGAACCCCGCAGCAGCCCGGGTCGCCTGGTTTCCAGCAGTAACACAATGTGGGGTGTCAGAGCGGTTCGGCGGCGGTTCAGTTAAAGTTCTGGGGGTGTTCCAGATCACCCGTCTGCTTCCAGGCATAGTAACTTGCATTCCTCTGACGTCGGGGTGTTGCTGGTGAGTTTAAGAGCAGATGGGATTATTAGCAGTAATGGTAAATACCGCTTTTGTTGGCTCCCAGGGAAGGTAGCTGCAAATACAGAGGATTTTAAAGGGATGTATGTTTTTCTTAATAAACTTTCCTCACTTGACACTTTCATTTCTCAGGGTGCCCCCTTGGATTTTACGGGCTAAGCTGTCTTCATGCATGCGCCTGTAAAAATGGAGCGAGCTGCGATGCCGTGACGGGGCAGTGCATTTGTCCTTCAGGTTATCAGGGTGTCCACTGTGACAAAGGTACTTACACCCATCTGATGTAAAAAAAAATAAATAAATCACACAATCATTTAAAAGTTTGTTTGCTGAGAGCAACATCTTCCATATTTTGAGCTTTGTGAATATCCTGGAACATTGAACGTGTGATCATTTACCTGTTACATAGCTGGGTGTTCTCATTTCCTTATAAATTAACTAACCTGGTTTTGATTAACGGAGTGAAAGTCCTGGTCTCCATGCTGTCTTGCAGCAATGAGTTCCACATGTTGCTTATTAGGAATAAGTTCCCTGTACTGATTTTAAATTTGCTTCTAAAATTCCAAGTAAGATTATTAAATTGGTGCATGTCAAGCCAGTTGAGTGTTATGGAATGGTCTACTGAAGAGTTCTAATTAAAAAGGAAAATAAGTGCCAGTAACATTTTGGGACAGATTTACAGATACTTTTGATATGTTGGATTAGATGAAACCAGCAGAAAGAGAGTTCATATAAATATTATGCCTGTTCCACTGTATTCAGTCCTTCATTAACGCTGGCATTTGCACAAGGTTCAGCTGAGAGTTTATGAGCTTTTCTCCGAGACATCCTTCAAAAGCTCCTCTTGCCTGATGTGTTTCTTGCAATGCCCACGTGCAGTGCACCTAAAACCACACTTTTCCCACCAGGCTGTGACAGTGGGTGGTTTGGAGAGAGCTGCCAGCATCGGTGTGACTGCGGAGGAGCTCCCTGTGACCCAGCCACTGGGAAGTGCCTCTGCCCACCTGGGAAGACCGGAGACAAGTGCGACAGTGGTAAGAGGAATATTTTCTAGGGGCTGAACTACACACAGTTAAACCAATGTGACCCGTTTTTTGGTCTGAGCACAACTGTGAAAGGACATTTGCCAGTACAAAGAATTCAAGAACACATTGTTTGCAGCAAATTACTCTTGTGCATATTATCACCATTTTTAGCACCAGGCTGTACTCTTGATTTAATCAATATTTAAATTGATAGACTGATAGGGAAACCATGTATGGGTCAGCAGTAAAATGTCATTGAGTTTCAGAGAACAGGTGCTGCTGAACAGCACACCGAGAAGCCCACAGGTTCTGCAGATGAGTGGGCACAAAGGGATCAGATCACGTGGATGTTTTGTCACAGGGACATTTGTGGGGGATTCAGACCAATGCAAAAGTGTCCAGCTCCAGATGAGGGTAATGGAGCTGCAACAGCTGTTCCTGGCTCTGGGATTCAGCGGTAGTCCGGGAACGTTTAATCCAAATAGAATTGCCTCATTTGCAGCACAGACACTTGGTTGTGTGTTTAGTAAATGGTTGGCCCACAAAAGCAGGATTATTTTGCAACAAGGGTATAAAAATAGGTGAGAAAATTCTCCTGTGAAGAAAACCAAGCAACTGATGAAACTGTTGCAGGGTTGAGACGCAGTAAGGACAGGCAAGGTTCTTGAGCCAGATTCTGATCTCAGTTGTGCTGGTGGAAATTTAGGGTAATCGGTAGAAAGAATCACACTGGTTTAAACAAGTGTAAGAATAGATGTGTGATCCTAACATCGTGGCAAACAAGATAAGGGAGTGAACGCCCATGTGCTAATTAATGTTGGAGGATCACACAAGGAACCACAATCCTCCCAAGCCCCAGAATCACAAGGGGGGAATATTATTCCTCCTTTCATTCTAGGAGAGGGCAGGAAACAGCTTTAAATACCCTGCTATTAATGCAAGCGAGGGGTCAAGTAATCGCTGGGAGCTTAAGGGCTAGTGCAATCCAAAAAAATAAAAGGAAGAATGGTTTGCTTGCAGGACTGCACTGCCACGTGGCTAGAAAAAGAAGCAACCCAGTCTCCAGGCACTGGTGCGACTGGGACTTACACACCCTGCAGCGAGGAGGGCTCTGTGCACCCAGAGGCCTTGCCAGTGAAATTTTAGCAGAAATGGAACGCAAGGGGGAAGCTCAGCACCAAAAATCTGAGCCGAGTTCTTGCTTCTTGCAAAATCTAGGAGTCATTTTTATTTTTCTTAAATCAACTGGGATAGCCCCCATCCATGAAAAGCTGTTATGGGGTAGGTTTTATTTGCATTTTTATTTTCAATTAGGCTTAGTTCATCTGTGATATAACTGTGAGCAGCTGTGTCTGTGCAGCAGCCATAAAGATAAAAGGCCTGATTTTAATTTGAACTCTGGTAAAGCACCCATTAAACAGGCAAAATGTTAATTAAAAAGAAAAAAAAGAGAGAGAATATAACAGACTTTTATGGGCGCTCCTTTTCTGTAGTAAATTAACATTGCAGACTTTCAAACAGATGTCTTAAATACACATTGTTATTAACATGAAAATGTGGTATTACATAAATTAAAATCAGGTCCAGAGGTGTTCGCGGAGACCTTTTCTCATAACATTTCCTAATTGAAAAGGCCAAGCTCCGAGCACATGGGGAGAGTTCTGCCACGTGTTGGGGCTGCAGCTGATGCCGGGCTCGGGAGCACTTTTATTTACCTCATGGTGCCTGCGTGAGAAAGCAAGCGCCTGGATTATTTACAGCGGTTTTCGGCGAGGTGAGGGAGAGAGGGCCATTGTTTACAATGCATTTAGCACCCTGCCCTGTGACCTGCTGCTAACTTTCTCTTCCTGCCTGTGCTCCAAATGCATAAAAAATTGCAATGAGCATTTGTCAGCCTAGGCATGAAATGTTCTTGTCCATCCTTTGCAGGGGAGGTAGATGGGAGTGAGACCTTTTGTGAGCTGAAATTGCCAGGAGGCAGCAGAGTTGTGTGATCAGAGCACGATGTATGAATATACATAAAATGGATTAATTTCCAGTCCCACTTTCTGTGAGTAGCTCTTTGCTGCTGCTCGCTGGCAGCCAAGCCAGTAGAGAGCCACAGGAGATAGTGTGGCTCCAGGACGCTGACAGGAACTTTCCTGAGCAAATCCCAAGATCAGGGGCTGCCAACCCCTGGTTGGACACCGGGGAAGATTCCCGTTCCGGGAACCTCTTTAGGACAGCTGGGTTACAGTTTGGGTGGACCACGCGGTAGATGAAACTTGAGGCCTGCAAGGCTTTCCAAAATGTTATGTTTTAATATTAGCAGATGTAGGTGTCTAAGCAGCTTCCTGATCTGTATCTCCTGACAGAAATACAGCAAAAGCATGTTATTATTTAAGACAGTTTCTTATACAGCGTAATAATAACTGATTTAATTTTTTTTTTTTTTTAGTTTTATATTGGTAAGCATGTAACTTTGGGCAAAACAAGGTTAATTCTTCTAACCCAGATTCTTACGCCAGATGGTAGCAGGAGATTAAAAAACAATATTATTTTCACTTCAGCAGTTGAGCCTAACAAAGCTTCCCCTTGTCTGTAGAACTTGATGGAAGTCTACATTCTCACCAGAGCATGTGTGAAGTTTATATTCTGTCCCAGGGACTTTTATGATTTTTTTTTTAATAAATATCCTTAATTTTCTCACTGTGTTTGCATTTTGCCCTGAATGCTGTCCTTGGTCTCAATTCCTTCCATTTCTGTCCACGCATTTTCAAGGAGGCTCTTCTGTAGCACAGCCATCAAACAGGGAGAAGCATTCACCCTCTTCCAAACACTTCTGTCCTTCCAGGATGCAAGTCGGACCAGTACGGCCCCAACTGCTCTCTGCGATGCCAGTGTGCCAGCAAATCCCAGTGCAATCCCTACAACGGGAAGTGCGTGTGCCCAGCCACATGGATGGGGCCAACCTGCAAAGAAGGTAACACAAGCTGGTGGTGCACGGGCTTTCTTAGTCAAAGAAATCATGCACTGACCATGGTCAGTGGACCTCGTGGACAGGAGTAGCACCCCATCATGCCAACATGCTGCTCAGCAGCAGCCACCGCTGTTTCTGCGTCAGGCTGTGTGATGCAGTAGCCCTTCTGCACTTCCCTCTCTGGTGAAAAACTCAGAGCCCAGGATAGACGCAGCTTTGCTTGGAAGGGTTGTGTTGGTGTGTGCTGCCCTCCCAAAGGCCCAGGAGCCTGATGTCACAAATGCCAGAGGATACTGCAGACACTGGGATTCATTCCGGGTGGCTGTGAGGCCTTGGTCTAGCTGGTTTCCCCTCAGAGCAGGCTGTGATGTGGAGAGGTTGTGCTGCTTGCTTAAGGGTTCCTGTGTCTGCCTCCAGCACAGCAGTACGCTCTTCTGTGCCCGTAGGTATGAAATTGTGCCCTGAAAGAGCTGATATCCCACAGCCTTGTGAGATGAAGAGGTTTAGTTGCTGTGCATACCATCACACTCACATACTGTTCATAGAGATGGCAGGTTTTGAAGAGCTTGATGAGATCTGCTAAGTGGCTGGATAAGTAGATAAAGCATTGAAAAATAGACTTGGATTGATCTGTGAGGGCCCAAGGAGTTCAGCATGCTGTCACAAAAGGTTTTTGTCTGTCTGTGTTTTTGTTGTTGTTCTCTTGTTGTTTTGTTTTGTTTTTAATTTAGGTAATTTCTCTTCATGATTTACAGTACTGTGTGCTGTTTCCTTTCACATGTAGTCTAAACATGTCTGGCTCGTTGGTGTTACCATACACGTCTGCCATTAGTTTAGGAAATATTTGGGGAACCTTCCATTTAAGAGTAGCTTTTACTGTTTTGATGGTTCCATCTGCCTCTGTGAGGAAGCCAGTTAACTCAGTCCTCTCCCTTCCTTTGAAGGGTACCATTTATTAAATTATTTAAGTGTAAATTGTATAATCTATATAATATTTCAGTATTATGTTATATAGGCCTAAGACTGCGTTTCTACTTAATTCTCTAGGTGGCCCTCCAAAGCCTCCTTTTTATGAAGAACAAACTCAAGAAAGAGGGAGTATTTTTCCAAGAGCTCTACAACAGTAACATTTGGACTAATAAATGAACTGTTTTATATGCACAGACGGTATTTGAATTTGGATATGAAAACAGCTATTCAATTCAGCTTGAGTTGTGCTGAAGTATTCACACTTCTTATGGAAGACTACAGAGGCCATTTAGTAGCTGGATCCTTTTAAAAAGTTGAATCTGTTTCATGTATTTATTCCTAGCCTCTTGCCCCTCCATTAATCTGCTCGGGACACTCGTTCTGATATACACGATAATTCATTCTTTGAAAGCTTGGACATGTTTTTAGTAAAACCAGCTCCAGAGAGTATCAGGATAAGCAGCATGTAACACATCAACTGACAGTGAGCCACACCATCTACAAGTGACTTTCTAAACCCACTTGACAACCGGCATGAAGTTAAATGAGTGCTTAACATATTAAGAAGCCAATACGGATTCACTGCAAAATCACGTTGCACAGAAACTAGTGAAATTCACCAAATTCCTCTTTGAAAAATATCTTATGCTCTAGAAAAACATCCAGTCTAATTTTAATACTGCAACTGATGAAGAATCCACCACAGTCCTTGTTAAGATGTTAATTAATTGAAGAATATGTGCCATTTCAAGTATGGATGGGTCAGAAGGTCTCCATCTGTATCTTGCTTGCATCCGAGTCTCTTTTCTAAAGAGCAGGATGTCATCTGTCAGGCTCCTCTGGCTTTCTGCATTCTCCCATTTTGCCAGCTGAGTTTCTCAGTGGTTTGTCGAGTCAGACTGTGCTGTTCTTGTAAAACTCTAACATCAAATGCAGAAAGTTTTATCCTGGATGGAGAAAGTGGATAGTTAGCAAGGATATGTATGTGTAATGATAATGTGTGCTCTGTGTGTAATGGATTATAATGTGCTCTTACTGCACAATAACTTCACCGCCAGTTTTAAAAAGTCCTTCATGATGCCATTCAACAGCTGCTGTTGTTCACTTAGAACAAGGACATTTTGGTGCTATGTTGTATGTTTACACAGGTTGTTCCTTAATATAGGACCAAGTCGTTATACAGAAATAATGTTCTTTATTATGATATTCTGGATTAACCAGGCTAGAAGATTTCAGAGTGCCTCTTCTCACCTCTTTTTAGGTTCAGAGTTACAAAACCTTGGTAGTAACCTCTTGAGTCTGACTAGATCAAAAGTGCACTTAGTAAAAGACACCAGGACCGTGGGCACTGGGGGCAAGGTAGTACGAGCTGTTCCAGGACTTGTGTTCACACACCACAACAAACTGCAACACTGCGAGAAAATATTTTTGTCTTAAAAGAGAGAAAGTGACAATAATTGACGCTAACTTGTGATTTTTAAGAATGTTTATTGTTGCAGTTGGTTAATGAGTATGTGAAGTAACAGTTACCCCGTGGTTCACCCCAGGTCTTAACCCAATCTGCGGCCATTAGCTGTCTGCTACGGAGCAAGTTCCGCTTGCTCACCTGGGACTGTAATTCAAACTGTGATCTACTGAAAGCAATACAGGTTTGGGAAGTGTTTTTCAAGCTTATTGTTGCTATTCATCACTTCATATGTATTGGAAGCCATCGTAAACTCAGTAAAGATATTTGTGACTGTGACCAAATTAATTAACCAACTGCTTTCAGCCAGAAAAATCTCAGGGGTTGATTCTGATCCCTTGTCATTTCTTTGTTATAGCTGAATAAATCACTAGAACCTTTGCTTGATGACGTAAACATCACAAAATTGTTGTCCCCAAACTAGTCAGAAGCGAGTGGTTCTCAGCAGGCCTTTTCTGTCAGCTATGACATTTTATATGTTCTTTTGGAGATGTGCTGGCCTAGGTTTGATCTGAAACTGGTGTGAAGTTGGGACAATTTAACTGAATTGGAACTGTTAAGGTAAATCTTGTGCAAGACAATTAGATATCATCATAGTAACTGCTGGGGAAAAAGAACCATCCAAGTCAAGCGACCGACCTCTTTTGATCCTATGTATTTACTACAAACTACAACAGTAATGCAGGCGTTACATTCAAAATTTGTCATATTATAATAGAATAGATAGTTTGGAAGAGACCTCTGGAGGTACAGGCTTCTCCTTAAAGCACGGTCAACTTCAAAGTTAAATGAGGTTGCTGCGAGATCATCCAGTAATGTTAAATATCTCCGAGGATGGACAGCCCACAACCTCTTTGGGGCCCTGCCCAGTGCATGCTCACATTTTTTTTCCTAGTTTCTGACCAGAATTTCCCATGTTTCAACTTCTGTCCACTGCCTCTCGTCCTTTCAATGTTCATGTCTGAGAAGAGTTTGGCTTCACCTTGTCTGCAGCCCCCATGGGGTAGATGAAGACAGCAACAGCACCTCCAAAGGTCTTCTCTGCTGAGGACTGAGGGCACCCTGCTCCCTCGGAGCCTCCTGTGAGATGTGTGCCCCAGCCTCTGGTTACCTCCACGACCCTTCGCCAGCACCAGTCCTGTCTGTTGGACATTTCGGTTCTCAGAAAGATGCCCGATGTCTGGTGTGGTTACTCAGCAGCTAATGCACAAAACCCAAGAACTTACATTTTGCTGTTTGACAGCAGTTTATAAAATGTACTGTTTTCTTATCTTTGTATACCTGTGTGCGATTAAATCAAACGGGGAACTTTTCCCAAGCCATATTCTTTACACCTGTGTACTCTTGTTTACATTTTCCACAGTATCTTGATATTAGAATTGTAAATATGTACTATAAAGGAAGTAAAAGATTTTGTATTAAGTATTTTTAAAGAATGTCACAATGTTAGGTACATGATGAAACACGTATTTTAAGTGACTGATACTGAGCCTGTGCCAATGAATCGGGGGCCCAAGTAGATCTGCTTGGGAAATATTTTCAGCAAACATTTTTTTTTAAAGATTGGAAAATGCCAATTCATACAAAACTATTCATATGCAATAGTCTTTTTTATTAATTCCTCCTTCAAAATATTTCTTAGCTTCTTTATGTTATTGCCCTGGGGACAGAAGTTCACTTCAGTGCCGTTAAACAGATCATTCTGATCTGGGGCTCAATATGATTTTTTTGTTCCAAAACATCGAACAAAGCACAATCATATAAAGATGAAAATAAAAATTAAGTATTTAAAAAATATTAAAAGAAGACTTTTCAATGTCTTTTCTTGGTTTGCTATTTGTGAAGGCTTTCACTTTTTTCACAAAGCGGGGAAAATGTTTTCAGGATGTCATTTTCTAAAAGAAGAATTAAAACCTTTCATCGTTAGCTATTGTCAGTTTACTTGCTTATGATATCATTAATACGTTTTGATGCTCCTTACTTCACATTAACAAATGTACCTAATTCTGTGCCTGAAAAATAGTCTTTATTAGACTGCATGGACTTTTTGTAGTGGAAAAGCTACTCAATCAGCTTTCTAATAGATTGGCATTGTGGCAGGTGAGTGGGAAGTGCGCTTAATTACTACTAAAATAATGTAACTGGTTGTTTGGTTCATCAGCAAAGGACTGTCAGGATGAACATTCTGAACATAGCACTGCTGTTTGTTGAAAATGAAAGTGAAAACTTCAGTGAAAATGGTTTGTGATTTAAATTTATGTCCATCTTCCACTTGGTAATGACTTTCTTGGCTATCTGATTCCCAGAGGACTGAAGTTAATTATGCTTTCTTGAAACGAGTGCTCTGTGTATCCCACTGTAACACACTTGCATACACAGATAACTCTTTTTAGAAAGACATTTAAATTATTTTGAACATGCAATTTCTGCACGAAATGCCACTCTCTTTCCTTGTTGTGTATTCCAGATAACTGCACTTTGAGAAGAGTGGAAATGAGCTGAGTGTAACTCAGCGGATCCAGCAGAATTTTATTCAATGTGAATTCATGAAACCAGAACAACATGTTTTAAGTTAGACTTCAGTATTTATAACACTATTCTCATAGGAAAACAATCAGAATTTTAAAAATTCCCCGCTTCTCCTGCCAAAAATTATTATTCTACTTTTATCCTTTTTATGTTGAAGAACCATAGCTATTAAAGTTTGCCCAGATTTCTTGCCAACCATATTATTTTGATTGGCTGCAGATTTCTGTTTGTGTAAGTAATAACCATCACAGTGTCAGAAGTTGCCAACGGGACAAACATGGAAATTATACCTTTCTATCCTTTCCAGAGTAGCCAAAGACAGAGCTTGGAGCCATCGTGGCTTCACACTGCTGATCTAACAATGACAAACAACGTTTCTCTAAGAGTTTAGTTTCATATCAGAGCAAAGAAAAGTTTGGGAAGAGCTCTTAAAAAGAACTGGTGGACCCAGACACCTCCATCTTCCCATCCCTCTGTTAATTTTAATTTTTATTTTTCATGGTTAGGCCAGAAACTTCCTCAGACCCCAGTTCCAGAAGGACTTTTCCTGCACATGGACCTGTGGCTGACTGCACCAGCTCCATGCGTGAGTTGCAGCTGTGCCCAGTAATTATTTTGTGGGGCCAAAGCTTTAAATTTGAATGCTGTAAAGCCATTTCCAGCAGCAAGCAAGGAAACTCAGACTTGCAGTGTACACATTGTTTATTACGTTTTTTTTGTTGTTGTTGTTGCTTTTAATAAGCAGTTGCATAGCAATGTTCTGTCTGTGAATTTGTGACCCCTTTCAAAGAATATGTGGGGTGTATCTCAAAACTGTACTGTACTTTCTGTTGAACACTGTTGTATCACAGTGAAAGGATGCTATTTTTTATATATATAAAGTTGCCATTAAAAGCTGCTCTTGTTTTCTCCTTATTGATAGCCTTAATGCAGTAGGCTTATATTGTGGATGACAATTTACTCTGTTAAACTAATTTACATTCAGAGCAAACACAGCGAAATCACACCTGCTCTTAGTAGTTTGTACGGAATAAATAATGGCCTGTATATAAATGGGTTTGTATAAAGATCCCTGACCAGAGCAACTTGTCCAGTGACTGAGCCTGATAAATAGAGGTTTCTGGCACTCAGACTCCAGAGTATTAGAAATATTCAAAACAGAGCATAAATCTTGTTGGAAGAGGCTGGTTATGAAGTGTAACATTTCTGGAAGACTTGGGCATTAAGCACTTTGAAGGTATTTGAAACCGCACACCTGCAGGCTTCCATCAGGCTTCTTGGACACTTCCCAGAGCCTAATACTTGCCGAACAAATAGCCTTGTTCACCTTAGGGGTATTGTCTTCTCACATTGGCAGGAGCTAAAGGAACACATGGGCCTGTTTAATGCCAAATAATGCAGTAAGTGTGTGCTGGTTAATTGGAAGTAGCATGCTAAATTGAATTCAAAATGTGTAACAAAGGGGGGACAGTATATCAAGCTGTCAGAGAAAAAAAAAAAGTGGACAGATAGAGCTAGCTAGATTCTGGGAGAACAACTTTGCAGGCTGGGACTTATTTGAACTTTTTAGAGCCAATGCTTCTTAAATTGAGCTCCGTAGTACTGCAGGATTTTGTCATATGTGATTTACTTCCTTTTTCATACCGTTTTCAATATGGATTAGAATAATTCCGTTCATTTGGTTTGTCGTCGTTTTGACACATGTTGTAAAGATAGTCCTATAATTCTCGTAACTTGTTCAATAATTTCTTTATTAGAAGCAACATTTAGACGATATAGAAAGAAATTGTTGAAGTTGTTGTACTAAACTTTCAATCCCAATGCTTGCAGTTCAAAATGCCTGCTGATCAGAAAGTAGACGTGGTGGGCTAACGTTCTTGGTGTATGGTTTTAGTAGATATATGGCACAGGAATGAGTGATCTCCTGATGGTGATGCTGGAGGCATCGCTCTGTGGAGTCGTCCCTTCAGCATCTTCAGACACAGTTAAGCCAATCTGTAGCCTAACAGTTTTCTCTCTTATTTTAGTCAGCACTTAAAAGTTCAGGGTGAAAATGTGGTGCTCTGTATACGCAGTAAAAAAAAAGAAAAAAAGTCCAAAACCCATGAATGATTTTAAAATTACTTAGAAGTTCAGACATTGCTTTGTTGATTCCTTCAAGCATGGTAAGCTTTTTGTTCTTAAAAAAAATAATATATATATATATATATATATATATAAAAAGAAAGAAAGATAGAAAACACACTCAACTGTGTTGTTTTATATATGAATAAAGATGTCAGCAACTAGTCATCTAACTGTCCATGCCATTTGGCAGTATCTAGCTTCCTTTTCAGTAAGAGCCCAATAAATCTTTATCTTCTTGTAAGCTGATGACAGCAAAACATCTTGAGAAGCTGCATGTGGTGTAGATATTAGAGTTAATTCTTAAAATGCTTCATGCCACCATCTACTGGGTGTTTCTCCAGTCCAGATGTAACATCTTGGCTTCAGGCATGTGCTCATGTCTCCCTCTAGTGATTTCAAGCACCTAATGAGAAATAAACTAATTAATTACTCTTAGGACTGTGATTTCTTGGTGTAAGAGATCCAAAAGTTAGGCCTGCTGCTGCCCAGAGGCCAAATTGTGATTGATTAATTCATGTCACAGGCTAAAACCTACCAGCAGCAGTCCTCAACTGAGGTCCAAGTGAATGAAGGCTGCCCAGACGTGGCAGTGTCATGGCCATGCCCTGAGTCCACCGTGCTCATCCGCAGCACCTGGGGTCCATCTGCTCATGTTCCCTGAGTGCTGGCACATGCCTTTTACCAACCGTAACACCAATTTACAGATTTCCAATTTGTAGTTTCTGTACTTTGCATTCATGTTTTCTTTCTACCTCCCAACTCCTTCATAGTTTGTCCAGGCCCATGAAGGAAATCTGTTGGAAACCTGCTGGAAACCTCAAGGTTTTTCTCCTTTCCGTACCCTGCTTTGAAGACCCGGGAGCACCAGAGTTAACCGAGTGCACGTTTCCTGGCCAAGGGGAGCCCTGTTTGGGGTGGAAATGCTCCACTGTTCACACTGATTCTGTCCTGCTGTTCCAGGTCTAATTAAGAAGAAACCGGCCTGTCGTTTCTTTGTTATTTTGTAAGTCTTAGAGTGCTATAAATTACTTACAAAGTGACTTGATGAAAATTCTCCGGTTTTTGCAGCTGGAGTTTTTTCATCCAGAAATCCAGTTTTGAATGATTTATATGTCCTGTAAGATATGCAGTAAGATTCCTTTCTGTATGTCATCAGCACAGAGTCAGATCAGTGTGAGCAGGGGCTGTAGGGGTAATTCCTGCCTGTCAGTTTGCTTTTTTTACTTTGCTATTTGACATTTAAGTTGTGGTAGCCTTTGTGGATCTTGGCCTTGCTCTACTAGGCACATGGGAAAGCTGCTCTTAATTACTACTTTAACCTTAAGGGTATATATGAAGTACAGAATAGCAGGCATAAAAGCATCACGTTAAATATGGGGCATATTCCTGCATAATGAGGGCTGGGAGAGCTGCAGGATCAGCCTCAAAATGAATGCTGGGGCTTGAACCTTTTGCTGTGCCTTTCGCCATCCTCTCCCCTTCCCTGAAAGCACGAAGTCTGACCAGACACCTTGAAGAACTATTAGGACCGTTCACGGTCACATTTAGCATGTTACGTTTTTACAAGAACTGGTGAATTTGATCAGAAAATAGTTATTTTTGGCTGCCAATCTGGCAAAACCACTTAAAATACAAACTCAAGAATGTGTTGAAAGGAGACAGTTTGCCAGCACTGCTATTGTTGTAGCAAAGTCTCCCCCCCGATCCAGTGGGATTCTTTTCTCCACCATATATTAGTCAGAAAGTCAAGGTGGAAGTCAAGTGCCTGGAAAATCTTTCTGTCTTTGAAAAGGGTGTTGGCAGGGGTCGTTTTGGTTTGGTTTCCCATTGCAAAACCTTTCTGCTGTGGAGTGGTACCTGGCTTTTTTCATCCTTTGAACATCAACTTCTCTTTGCACAACAGTTTGATAGCCCAGTGTCACTGGTTTGAAAATGAGCCTTCCACGAGGGATGATGGAGATGTGAGCTGGCGGCAGTGCTCTGGACAGTGCTCCCAGCCCTGTAAAGTCAATTTTTCACTAAAAAGTAAGTATACAGTCATGATGAAATTGCAGTCAATTTTCTCTTATTTTCTAGCTTTAAAAAACCCTTAGTTTTTAATTATTCTTTTAACTATCACCTTCCAGAGTAAAATCCTAAAGCTTCTGCTGAGGAGGGAGGTGTCCCACAGGTTGCTTTTGATACCCAGGGCTGATCCCCTAGGAAAATCCAAAGGCTCTCTAAGGCTTTGGGAATAACGATGCCACCGAAACATCGCAGCAGTCAACATCCATTTTAATGCATCTCTCAGCGAGTGCTTGTGCAAGCAGAAAACAGTCACTGAACACTTCAGGCACTGGAAAAGGGGCCAATCCACAGTGCGCTATCTTGAATACATAACTGGTGCTAGTGCCCTGTGCTAAAGCCACCACGTGATAAGCGTGTGCCAAGTCATGTGAGATACGAAGAGCGCAATGGCTGATAAATGAATGTTTTATTTTGAGCAGCCACGAAGGAGGATGTTGAATACTGGGTTTCTTCCTGACTCCGCTGCCAGGAATACAAAGCACCACACAGGAGACTTTGAAGGTCCCCCTGGGAAAAATGCCATTACCAACTCAGCTATAGTGTGTTGTCCAAGTTGCCCTGAAGGAATCTCTGCCAGAAACACCTGTTAACAATAAGGACTTGTTAATGTTTCACAATTATTTTCCCAAGTATGTTATTGCTACACCAGTCCCCAACACCAGAGATGTTGGCAAATATTAAATACACATGATACCTGTGAAAATCTCTGGTCTGTCTGCATCTGCAAAGAGCGAGATAAAGCCGTATCTGCAAGTCTGTGGACTCAGTGGAGCTAAGCTTGCACTCAGCAGGGAGGGATTAATGGAGCGTGTAGGGCACACATTTGAGATCCTTTGGGAGCTTGTTTTAAGGAAGAGCAGTTGGCCTGTGAGTGAAAAATATTTTATTCCAGTTCCCCCTTAACATAGTATTGTGTTATCCATTGTTGATATATTTGTTTGTTCATCCTTCTGATTCTCCCTTTTTAACTACCTTTTTTTCAGTCCCAAAGCTGACCCACTTCATCTGAGATTAAAATTCCCCGACTTGCTTTTCTTGCCATTCCCCTGACATCATGTAGCATCTCCCCTCTGCCCTATATGCAGTGAGAAAGAAGAAAAAGCTCTGGATCTATCAGGCATGATTACTTTTTTTTTTTTTTTTTTTTTTTCAAAAACAAACAAACAAAAAAACAGCACAAATGTACTTTGTTGAAGTTAAGCAGCAAACTATTGACAGTATGTCCTAACTTTTCAGTACAGAGCCTGCAAAAGAGAATGGAGGGAAGCTACATCAGTGGTCAGTCAGGGGCAGATTTCTCGTATTTGCCCCATTCCCCTGAAGGACCAGATGCAAAATCATGCTTTGATGTGAATTTCCTTCTTCAAGGTGTGTTTACAGAGATCTTGATATGCATGGTAGTAGACACTGCCCTCATTAAGATGCCTTAACTTTTGGTTAGCCCTGAAGAGGTCAGGCAGTTGGACTTGGATCATCTTCACAGGTTCCTTCCAACTAACTATTCTATTCTATTCTATTCTATTCTATTCTATTCTATTCTATTCTATTCTTCATGCTGGATTTTGAAAAACGGTTCTAAGAGCCTGTCTTCATTCTTGAGTCTTTAGGTATACTACAGATATCATCCTCAGGCTTGATGCACATTTTCAGTGGTTTCTTAAATTTAGATGCTTAAACCTCCTCTGTTTCATATAGTTTATGTGTTAGGTATTTAACAGCTTAAATTTCTAATTAGTGACAGGCTGCTAAACGACGTGGGTCCCAACGCTTTGGAATGGTTCACATCTCTTCTAGATTCTCCTTTGTTGAGTTTCACATCCATTGCTTACAAAAACTATTCACAGCTGCAATGACAGAGACTGATTCGTTTTGCTTGGGTTTTCCAGAGGAATAGGTGAATCCAAACCTGCTGAGATACAAGAGGGAGCTGGAGCTTGGTTCTCCTACACCCGGGGTAAGTGCTCTTGTCACCAAGTGAGTTGATGAAAGGAAACCAGTACCTACGGCTACCTTCCCACCAGCTTCTGCATTTAGCTTTAACATTTGTTTATTTGTAACTGGAATGATTGTATTGGTAATTTGCATGACTTTTCAGCCAAAAATGTCTGAGTGGCTCAGTAGGTGGCACCCTTTCTATTCCTTTATTTTCCACCAAATGTCAAAAATAAGTTGGAGCTGAAGCCTACGAATATGTGAAAGAAGTTCAGTAAAAATGTAAATGCATATTTGTCTCCTTAATTGAATATAGTATATTGTGAAATCATTACTGTCAGGGCACACTTTGGTTTATACGAACACTTAAGTAAAGAAAATATATAAACCCAGATTGACTTGAACAATTTGAATGTGATAGCAGACATCTGTGTTCAATAATGTTACTTTGGTAAGCGGTGTTTAATATTTCATGTCAAAGTGAGGGGAGTAATAGAACAGGGTATTTTCTGAATTCTTAGATTGCTGAAGTTTATGGTACGGCGTAATATATAATCTGTCCTTTGTCAGGCTCACCAGAAAGAGCCCTACTGCAGCTGAAGATGTAAAGTGCTCTAATAAATATGTTTCTAGACCTCTCCCTGCTTGAGGAATTAATCTTGGAAGGTGCTGAGTGCCCTGAAGTGCCAGTGAAGTCAGTGGGATTTGAAGTTTCTCACAGCTTGGTGGACGGGGATCCTTACAGGGGATAATTACCCTCCTCCGGTCCCCGGCCAGGAAAGCCCTTAAGCACTGCTTAACTTTTAGTATGTGAGGAGTCCTCTCCAAACTGGTGTTACTAATGCTGCTGAGATAGCGTCCAGAGGCCCTGCTCCTGCCTCTGTCCTTCGAACCGTGGGGTAAGAGAGAATGAGGCCTGCTCCCTGACCTCGGGAACTGCAAATCTGGGTGTGAAGAGGTGAAAGAGGGACAAAACAAAGCTCCTCACCCAGTGACTCAGCTGCCACCAAGGGCTGAGCCCAAAGTGCCCCAGAATGAACCAGCGACCTTTCTCCTGGGCTTTGGGTGATGAAGGAGGAGGCAAAGGAAGCACAACCCTTTTCTCTAAGAGAGGGATAAGCACAAGTACGTTGCCGGCTTGAGGGCTCCGTTTGCCTTCAGAAAGTTCAAAGTAAGATAAACTTTTCTAAGTATCTTCCAAATCTATTATTAATGAACAATTACATTGATGTTTTTGGATGGGCTCGCACAGAGTAATTCGTCTACAAACAAATCTTTCTTTTGTATTTTCTCCCCAACCCCAATCTTTTGTATTTCATTTTTAGGTGAAATTCTGTAGTGGAACTGGCCAAAAGAAACATGCTTTCCCAAGTCTCATACTGAAGTCTGTCTGGATATTTTCATTTTAACTGCAGCTTGGGAAAAAAAAATGTAAATATGGTGCTAGTATCATTTTTAAGTCGAAACTGTTCTTCCCCCATGTTCAAAGAGTATTACAAATGTTTGCTTAAAAGACGCATATTTATTCACCTAGCCTCTGAGAGAATATTGTGTGCATAGGTAGTAATAAAAATGTATTAAGGAGTGAGACAGATTTCCCTGGTAACTGTTTTTTTTCTTGACCTCCTCTTAAGCATCTTAGCACGGCCCTGCTGCTGCCTCTCTGAGGAAGTCCGATTGCACTGGGGAGGAAGAATTTTTAAAGTTGCAGAGTGTTACAAACAGTGAGCAAATATGTGGTGTTTTTGCTTTATAATGCTGGGAAAAAAAAAAAATAAACAAAAGAGGTCTTATTAAGAGGAAAAAAAGCCATAGTATGCAAAGCAGTACCACACAATTAATGTTGTTTCTAACATGCCACGTAATATTCCTTCTTACAAGGCAAATGATCTATGTAATCATTATTCCATAACATAAGTTCTCCTAACTGATTTCTAAAAAATATTGTTTGTGTGACTGTTTGCTGCTCCTGGGTTTGATATTCAGATGCTGTTGAGGTGCCCACCATCTGATTGTGCAGCTTACCAGGCACCTGGTGTTTTTGTCCTGTGATTACCAGCACAAGAATTTTTAAGTGCAAAAGCTATTTTCAGTAATTCTTTTCCATGAGACAGGGGAAATGCTTTTCCATGAATTTGGGTCACTTGAATGTTTGTGGGAAGGAAAAGCAAAACAGGAGGGATTATAGCAGAAAGAAATTAATCGGCCTGCGTGTATGACTAGGGGCAGGACTTCCTTACGTTGCTCACCCAACTATCTCTCCTCCAATTAACCGTGCACTTGGCAGTCCTCAGACTGAAAGACTCAATTCGCCATAGAAGCTGGAGATGGAAAACACCTGCTCAGCTCATCTTCTATCCAGTGCAGAGCCATTTCCCTACAGGACATAGGTCATCTGTAAATTCTGCAGCTGACATACTGTATACAACCCCAACTGGCAACATCCTGTCCAGCGCTGCACTTCATAAATCAGGCTTAGGCCCAGTAAATCGGCAAGGAAGAGCAGTTACCAACGGCATATCTCCCTTCCCAATGGCTTTCTTATGTTTCAAGGAATCAGTGGCATGTCAGAAATGATACTCTTACTCAAACACTAAATAGCATCTTGATAGCGCCGTATCTTGCCAAGCAAGAACATAAGCAAACACTCAGGTCTTCACTGGGGACTTGAGCAATCGCCCTCCATGGCCAACATTCCTCCCAGCTGTTCAGGCGTCCGTCGTAGGGTCGTAGCTGTTGTTATCAATAGCTGATATTATTACTGCTGCAGGACTGTGTCATTTTATCATTCCTGGGTGGGAGGATGAGTTAAACGATGAATCTGTGCATATTTGTCTCAATGGTAGCCTCTGCTTCTCCATGTTTCTGTGGAAACCTGGCCCCGGTTTAGCTGAAATGGCTTTAAAATTTGGCCCCGCTGTGGGTGCTGAGCGCTCAGGAAAGGAAAAAAAGCTGGCCCTGAGCTCCACTTGAAAGTCTGGTCCCAGATGTATGGATGTTTGTTTGTTTTTACATTTAAGAGATCTAGAAAATGCACCAAGATGCAAAATAGCATGAAAAAATAGGCTTTGCAAATGGTCATCTTCACCGATTGGCATTAAGTGGATATGTATTCTTTTCATAAAGTTTTGGGTAAGCTGAACTTACAAGATGCCAAAAAGAAAAGATCAAAAAAAAAAGGTATGTATCAGCCAAGATCATTAATTTAGACTACATGTAGAGCCAAAAAAAAAAAAAAAAAAAAAAAAGCACATACCCATTTCTCCTGGTTACGGTCCTTTGGCCCACTGAACTCAAAGCAGGTAATGTCAGGCAAGGTGGAGTTTTTTCTGCCTCATCTGGTGAAGCAGAGGGTAGTTGGAGCAGAAGTCCCCTGGGTTCTAATTACAAACAGGGCACCCTCCCCTGTGATATATGTGGGTTGGAAGCAAGTTCTCAGTAAGAGCTGCTGCTTCACTTTGTGAAAAAGGCCAGGGTGCTATATTGTTGTGTGTCTTACTGGGCCTTGAGAGTAGGTTTTTGAAAGTGCACATGAGATGTCTGTAACATAGGGTGACATTCTCAAATATTCGCCATGCTGGAGAGGCTGTGCTGTGATGTAGGCAGCTGCCATGCTACAGTGATGCTGGGGAAATATCCAAAGTCTGGCTTACAGAGCAGAGATTAAATAGTATTGTCCAAAACTTAACAAGGTTATCACGGTGGGTCTAGGAAAACTTCAGCCATGCGGTTCTCTACAGGAAGACTTTGAGGTATTGTTAATTAAATGGCTGCTGTGTTTTTGCCTCCCATAAAAAGCCCTGCCTCCCGTAAAAGCTTTTTAGCTTGACAACACATCAGGCAGAAATCCTGCCCAGTGTGTCTGCCTGCTCTGGAGCAAATGCCTTATGTTGCTGTCAGGCAGCTGTAGCTCCAGTGCCAGCTCTGCAACCCAACCTGCGTCTGGCTGGAAGGGTCCCGAAACCCCACCGCCACCACCCCCAGCTCGGCACCGCACACTTGGGCACGAGCGAGACCACGGCACTAACCTCCTGGCTGATGACTTCAGCTGGGCAGGATGGGGAGGGCACGAGAGCATTCAGATTGCCATGAGTGAGAAGCAACACAACATCCGTATTGCCTTGCTTGTTCTTGGCATTGCAACAATGCATAGTTTTCTGTTGTCTCTGGAACCACTCAGGCATATAATGAATGGAGTACCAGTGATTGGAAACGTTCCTTTTAAGCGGATGTTTCCATTACTTTGTTTTCCTCCTTAAGCCTTGTAATGGTTTTTTCAAGTGTCAGCAGAAGGGCTGAAGCATCTCTTGATCTTGCAGATTGCATGTCCATGTGGACCATTCCAGGCACTACATGGTATTTTCAGCACAATATTCACTTGTTCTCCAAGCTCTTAATGTTTTTATTATTTCATTTCACTGGTACTAAGAAGGAAAGTCTTGAAGGTCTGTATTTTTAAAACCAACCACAGACAGTAATTCTGTTCACAAACACGAAACATAAAGCCGATTTTCAGTAAAGCTTTGAGGTCACCTTCTTCTCTATGTCTCCAAGCAAAGTTATGGGAGTTTGATATCTGAAGAACTGAAAGACATTGGCCACCCTTTAAAATATCAGGTGAATCTTTAGAGTTGGTTAGGAAGCTTTAATTAAAAGAAAATTTTAGAAAATCTTCAATTATCAGCAGCAAAGCTCCGTGAGGGATCAGATTAGCGTAGAGCATGCCTTCTGCTCGCTAGGTCTCTTCAGCCCGTGATTTACCCAAATCAGAAGGATGCTGCTGCTTTACTCAGCGCCGTGGTCAGCATAGTTCACATAAGCAAAAACTGGGATTACAACCCTAAACTGAACGCATCTGAGCAGAGATTTGGTCTTGAATTTCCCACACCCAAAGACCTAAATTCCAGGCTAATAGCAAGATAGAAACGGTCGTCAAGCATCTATCTTGTTCAGTTGGAGGGTGGAGGGAGAGAGAGAGAGACACGAGGGAGGGAAGAGAGAGAAAGGAACTTGAAGATCTTGGCTTCATCCCAGTGTGGAAACCTTTTCCCATTTCGATTTAGCTGAAAAAAGAGCCAAGACTAGCAGCCAATGACTGAGTAATGTAGGGACCCTACTCAGCAAACGTCTGAATCCCATACTTAAGCGTACCTAAGTACATGATTTATGTTCCAACTTGCATGTTTTGCTGAATTACGATGGATTTAGTTGGAAAGTTGAAGATTCTGTAAAATAAGTCTCTAATTCTGATGCTTTGGTTTTACTCAGTCAGACTACTTACTGGTCAATAAAAACTCAGGGAAGCATTGACAGACGAGACCATTTTTACCTTCCCTGCAATGATTACTGGTAGAAGTTTGGGCTCAGTATCTACTTACTCGCTTTTTCCCATGCCTGTGAGATGCGACACAGATTGGGTCACAGCACTTCAGTCCCCGAACATCTCACACCAAACAGCACAGCCGTGCTCAGAAGGTGGCTCTGACAAAGCCCCAGGTGTCACAGCTACCGTCAGCTGCAAACACGAGTGCTCAGCAGGAGGAAATTCGTGTCACCTCGTGTTGAACCTGTTCCGCTTCAGCAGAAACGTGTTGACCAAAGTGAATTAGGAAGCCCAGAAAAGGGACCACAGCAGTTGGATGTTGGTAGCACAAAATGGGATGTAGAAGAGCGTTATCCTGAATCTGACTAGATTTGCATCGATGTAGTAGAGAAGTCCTGCACTCCTCTGCTTCCAGACATGCTAGATGCATTTTCATGAGCTCACAGAAATGTGAGGTTGGCTGGGACTTGGGGAGGTCACATTGTCGGTCTGCTGCATGGATGCCAAGACCATCCCTGACATGTGTTTGCCTTCACTGTTATTGAAAACCTCTTCTCAAGGGATTCACTAACTTCATTCCTTTCATTAAGTGCTTCCTGACCTTTGCAGCTAGGAAGCTTTGCCTAACATCCAAACCACAGCACCTCTGCTGCAAACACGAGCGATTTCTTTCCCCATGGAATACAAGTTGATCAATGTTCTCATAACCACATTTTGTGTGTTTGGAGACAGCTATCATGCCTTCCTCATAAAAGCAAGCATCTTTTTAATTCTCTTCAATCTTACAAAGCTTGATAGTTTGGTCCTGTTGCTGTCAAAGTCCTGCCCAGTCCCCCCAGGTCCAACATCGGGAGGAGATGGAGGACCTGGCAGTCCCCGTGGCCTCACGGGGTGACCCGTTATCTGGTGGTGCCTCCACTGATCTAACAGCATCATTGTTCATAAAAGAAATATGCTGGCACTTGGGCATGACTCTGCCCCACAGGATCTTCATATTTTAAACTGTGAGACATCTTTTAACAGTTTGTGCAGGTTGTGAGGGCACTTGCAAGATAGGTCTGTACTAGTCACTGCCATGGGCCACCTTCTGAATATTATAAACCTTAATTTACTTTTTTTATAATCTGAATGGACTTTTTAAGTATATCTAAGGGAATTGGAGTGAGGAGAAACATTGCTTAATTCAGCTATTGCATCCTTAAAACCAGATTGGAAACATGGAAACCATATGTGAGCTTTTAGCTAATAAAATAAAATGCCAAAATGTGGCAGCTAAAGCTATTGCACCCAAAATATAATTGCACATATGCTCATTTACTCACTTATAATCAAAACATTAAGAAAAAAAAAAAAGTTGATACTCAGACTAGGTGTAACTGTTGGACTAAGTTATTTAACAAAATTATTTTACATGGAAAGAATGTGTGTGGGGTTTTCTAATGGCAATATGAAAAGCAAAGTGTATAAATACAGCCACACACAGCAGCAATTGATAATGTTTCACCTGAACACAAAAAAGGCCTTAAAGTCCTTTACAGGCCAAATTTATATTCATTTTACTATAAAATAATCTTACTTTTAAATGTCTCTAGACTATACATTGATAGTAAACATGGTTTTTGTGCTGGGCGTCAGTTTTCTTAGCAGTAGATTCATTTTTTTTTCATTATTATGAGTCTTAAAGAGATATTTAGCACCGCCAAAGGTGCCAGAACTGAAATCATCTCTTTACTTACACACTTCATCCCTCATGTCCAGTCTGTCTCTAAAACATTACTTTTAGCTGCTCTTCAGTCCAAGTATTACCAGAACTGATTGGAAGCTTCACAGAGAGGTTGAAAACGAGCTGCTTAAAAACAAGACAGTTTTCTCTAGAAAGAGCAAAATTTAGGAAATTTAGGGCACTGACCACAGCTCTGCTGGATGCAGGAGGTGGGGGAGTTTGCTCCCAAAGGTAACTGGGCACCCCTGAATGTGGGCAGCACAAACGAGAAAATAAATTACAAGGAGACTGTATGAAAAGAGGGCCCCTGGATGGCTATGGGAAGGCGGTCTGTTCAACACTGCAGCAACAAATGCCTTTTTTTGCATGCCCAGACCTGACTTCCTATGAGATAGGAAACGCGGGGAATGGCAGTGGTGAATTATGGGCTCTGAAAAGCTGTTTGCTAGCTGGTAGCTATACCTACGGCAGCCCTCGTGCCACGAGGGGGTGATAACTTTTAAACACCGCTCGCTCGACCTTGGGCAGATCCCAGCTCCTCGTTCAGAGGTTAAGGCCCAGGCAGTCCTTTTTTGCGTCTTTTTTCCTATGATACTGGTTGCATGAATTCAAGGAATCATGGCTGGGTGGTGGGCAGCTGAGGGGGTTTGGGCAGAGCACAGTCCTTCGGGAGATGTTTGCTGAAAGTCCAGAGCCTGGTGCAAAGTCTGCCATGCAAGGGCTGAGCAAGAACATTCATCGCATCAATCCTAACAATGGGGTATAGTGCGAGGCTGTAACTCTGATGGGGCTGTAATAAATCCACCTTTCCTGTGGATTAGCTGTCAAGAGTGGGGAGTGAGTGGGGTAGCATTGCTCTCCCTGACCGATAGGCTACACTAAAACTTGTCTGAGCGTAAAGCCCAACCTAATGTGCAACGAAATGCCATTGCCCAGCTGGAAATAACGGGGGCAGCTCTTTCATTTTGGAGGCATTGACCTTGCTGGCACTGCCCCACTGTGTCACTGGTGACAGCCTGGCCTCGCATCGGGCAACTGCTGCGTCTGCTCCAAAGCATCACTCACGAAGCCAATGTGAAGTTCCTTGAAATTAGCCAAAATGACTGAAAAATGTGTGAAATGTAAGAATAATTAAATTTTGCAAACTGTCGTGAGTGCTTTATTTATTATTATTTTTTTTTTTTGGAACATGAGGGAATGACCTAAAAGTTATAATGTGTCTTCTAGAAGGATAAGAGAAAAAATAATTTACAGGGAAGCAATTGGATGGGAACGTGGGTTAAGTGCCTGGCTCTGCCACTGGCTTCTTTCGCAACCATGGCCAACATCCATATTTCTTTCTCTCTCCAACCTTCACGTCTCTCCTGCCCCCGTACACCATCTGTAAAACAGCTCCCATCTGCAAAGTATTTCCATTGTTTGTCTTGAGAACTTGATGGCTTTTGACTATGTGCAGTGCATTGCACAATGGCCTCTGGATGCTATTTTATAAACAGCAAATATAAATAGAAGACTTTTAGGGAAACTAATAAAAAACTTTAGGAATAATCTGTTTAAAGTGAATTTGAAAGTGAAAATCTGATGTGCAGATGCAGTGCTGGGATATCTTTAAGGCAGGCCAGCCAAGAAAATGGGCCTTGTTTATTTTCCTATGTGATAAGTTAAATAGGAAAAATGTTTTTATAATTTTTTCCCCAAAAATTAAAAAATCAGATGGAGCAGCCAAAGGAATGAGTGAAGTCAGATCAAAGATGATAAATTGAGTCTGATGAGATGAAGAGTTTACCTATTTCAAATGCCCAACTTAAAAAGTCCAATTTTGTAGAAAATTCTTTCTTAAAAAAAAAAAAGCGAGGAAAGGAAAAAAAAAAAAAAGCAAGAGAGAAATGAAAAGAAAAACATGCCATAGTCAATAAGTTGTGAAAAACTGTGGAGACTGGCACTTTCAAATGCTTGGCAGGTTATTAAGCCAATTTTTATTTAGTCCACTGTAACTGTTGGAGGGTCTGTGATTCCCAACTGTTTCACATCAGAGAATGAAAACAACTATAGCCCAGCCAAGACCACATTGGTGACTGCCAGCCCCTTTATGTGCCAAACATGAAAGCAACAAGTCCAGATGCTTTGATCCCAGCATTTTTGGATTTAGCCCAGAATGTTTTTAACTCATGTTAGGACAACATACATTATAACTGGAAATCAATCAATAGCACTGTGACCTTCAAACGCAGTAAATGTTTGGAGTTAGTTTCTGAGCATGTAATCTAAATTGGGGATTGGAAGTTGGAACAGTTCCTAACCTAACAGAAAAAAATGTATAGTTTTAAAATCTGGAGTTGCAAGGAAGCAACAAATGAAGGTTTAATTATCTAGAGAAAGAGTATTAGGCGCTGGAGATGCATCTGATGTGGAGGGCTGCAAAAGCTCAAGGAGCAAAGCAACCCCCCATCCATCCCAGCATAAAGCGGAAACAATAAATGGGACAATACGGTGGCAAGACATCAGGAACAGCCCTATCCCATTCTGGGCTGGGGATCCTGAGCCCATTTCAGAGGTGAAACTGTCCTGAATTGGTGCCACATCAAATGCCTGGTGGGAACCCATTGGCATCTGCCTTCAGCAAAGCCATGGTTGGCCTCCACTCCCTGCTGTCAGTGGGAAGGGTAGTACTTGAGGGGAGGAGATGCCCAGGGAGAGCAGGCAGGGAAAAAAAATATCCACGCATCCTTGGGAAACTCTACACCTGGTGTCTGTACCTTGGCCATGTCACATGAGGTCCTGAGTCCCTGCACAGTGCTGTGGTACAGCGTAGGAAAATGTTGTAGCACAAAAACAAACAAAACAAAACAAAACAAAAAACTCACCTACTTTATTGCAAATATAGGTGTATCATAGATTAAACTTTAGGTAGGCCTATAGACTGACATGGAGATCCCATTCACCTTTACGCTGCTGCGGAGTCAGTGAGTAACACCTGACTTGCACTGACTGAAAGCACATCAAGCCCTGACCTCTACAGGGGACAGGGGTAAAGTGGCTCCAGAAGTAATTAAAATAATTTCATCTTTTTTTTTTTTTTTTTTTTTTTTCAGTATGATTTAATTGTATTGCCACTAAATACTAGTCTAGACACGGTCTTTTTAAAAGCTTTAAATATCCCAAAGTAGTTTTACTTTAGTAAAACTACTATTAGTAGACTAGTAAAACTAGATCACTATTTACTATTAGTGATCATGAATGGCTGTTGGCATATTGTGGAATGAACTACACAAAAGCTCTTACAGTAACACCAATAAGGTTACAAAACCCTACCAGAAAGAACAGAAAAGAAGAAAGGAAGGCAGGCAGCATGGAAGTGTGGAAGGAAGGAAAGGTGGAAAGATGGAAGGGTGGAAGGAAGGAAGAGAGAGAGGAAACAGAAAAAGCTCTTCTCTAGCTAGAAAAGCAAGTCTTTTTTAGCAAACAGGAGGCCCACGTGGGCGAGATGGGAAGATACAACACATGAGAGACTTGGTGGGCCACAAATCACTGGCATGTGATTGCCTGTGCAGAGCGGCGCAGTCGCGGTGTGCCGCAGCCTGCTGTGTGTACCGGAGGCCAGGAACGTTTGCCCTGCGAGGCCGGGCTGGCCTCCCAGCGGGGCACCCCGGGTGCCAGCATTGTTTGGGCCTCTATCGCCCCACCAGATCTCGGCCAGTTCCAGCTCCGTGCACACGAGCTGTGGCGTGGCCCTCAGTTGGGGCGGTGTGGGCTGTGGCCGGCAGGTGAAGTGCAGGGGGACAGGGTAGAACGAGAGAACAATGTGCTAATTGGGAAATAGATTGGCAAAGACAATAGACCAGCTCTGTATGCGACCTGATCGCAATAGGCCTCAATGCCAAGCAGGCCGTGGCTCTAGCTCTACCCACAGCAGCCTTGGGGCCTGCAGGGGCCTGCGTGCAGGCTGGAAAACAAGGCCTGGTAGTGCTGGTGATAAGAACCACAGCTGAACCCCTGTGAGGCTGTGTAATGTGGTGAGAGGAGGCTCCTGTTACACCTGGGAAGGGAGGGCAATCAAGGAAATGGCAGCAGAAGCTGAAGGAAAGAAACCCTCTGAGGAGAGACAGCAGCTCCCAGCCGAACATGTCACACACCTGATACTGGGAACCTGGGCCTCATGTTTACACTGGTGCTTCTCACAACTCTACATATTGCACAAAGCAACTTTTTGTTTGTCTTAGCTCAAAAAAGGGAACATAAAGTCCCATCTGGGTCCAGGAGACTTGGAGTTTGAATTTTTTTCTCATGGCAGTAGCTTTCTCCAGGAAAAGGCTCAAAGGGGATCTCATCAGTGTGTACAAATACCTGAAGGGAGGGTGCATAAAAGACAGAGCCAGGCTCTTCTCTGTATCCTTGGTGCTGAAGCACTGGCACTGCACAGAGAAGTTGTGAATGCCCCATCCCTGGAAGTGTTCAAGGCCAGGCTGGATGGCGCTTTGGGCAGCCTGATCTAATGGAAGACAACCCTAACCATGGCAGGGGGGTTGGAGTCAGATGATCTTTAAGGTCCCTTCCAACCCAAACCATTCTACGATTCTACTCTCCGATTCTTTTCAGTGGTGACCAGTGACAGGACAAGAGGGAATGAGTTCAAACTGAAACAAAAGAAGTTGTGGCTGAACATCAGGAAACACTTCTTCAGTGTGCAGGTAACCAAGCTCTGGTACAAGTTTCCCAGAAAGGTTGTGGAGTCTCCTTCCTTGGAGATCTTCAAAAGCCATCTGGACATGGTCCTAGGCAACACGCTCTGGGTGTCCTGGCTTGAGCAGAAAGGTTTGTACCAGAGGACCTCCAAAGGTCCCTTCCAACCTGAACTGTTTTGTGATTCTGGGCTCTGCATTAGGCATCACCACCCAGCAGTCAGCAGCACACCCAGAGGCAGTAGATAACTGACAAGAAGAATCACCTAAAATAGTGGTGGTTTTTTTTTCTTTCTTTCTTTCTTTTTTTTTTTTTTTTTTTTTTCCTCAGAAGAAACACTCAGAGCAGCAGCATGATCACACCAGAACATAATGCTCACTAGCACTGTGCCCTGCCCAGTGTCCCATGCCTGCAGGCCGAGCACCCACAGCTCCTCTGGCCTTTGTGCTGTCAGGCTGGAGTGGCCTCCTACCATCCTCGCCATGGCTCTGCAGGTTGTCCGCAGGCCATCGTACTGCCAGCTCTTGGCCACTACCCCGACTAACAAGAAGGGTGCCAACACACTGCGAACATGCAGGTTGCTCTGTCTTGGGTAGCTTGAGCCCCAGTCAGAAAGGTGGCTGGCAGATAGCAGGCCGACCTGGAAGCATTTTTGTGTCTGTCTGAGCTGATGACTTTCCTGTTTCATTTCCTCCTGTGTAATGTTATAGGGGACATATATGAGATATTCAGCGAGGACTGAACTCGGAAAGTCTGCAGGAGTGTTTAGTGGGAGGTCAGGAATTTTTAAGAGGTATTATTACAAGGCAGTGTGGTTTGGGTCATGTTTCTTGTAGACATCTTGTTAGGAAACTTTTTAAATAATAAATTATAATCTCTCTTTATATTGTACAAGCTTATTAAACTCAGTCTTTAATATAAACTTGCATTTTGAAAATAGCATCGGATGAGCTAAGAAACTAAAAAAGAGAGAGAGAGAGAGAGAGAAATAGAACATATGCTGGCCAGAATTGTAAAGACAGTAGCCACAGCACACCAGATTTTAATTAGCAGCTACCTGCAGTGTCAGCTGCCTGAGATGAAATGTTTTGATGTGCGTAAATGTTTCTATAAAACAGTTGAAGCTTTCTTAGATCCTGTATCATTTTTTTCTGACCATTGTGGTTATCCAGTATGGACATTTCACAGACCAAGATCTCGGGAAGATCTGAAGTCTTTTCTGTCTGTCTCTATTTCTACAACAGTAAAATGAGGGTAATTATATTTATTTCCTATGCAAGTCTCTTAACTCTCCCAAAAAACAGCGTTTACAGACTGGGTAGAAATAGTAGTTGTAGTAACAGTAGTGGAAGGCATAATCTTCCCTTAAGTCCTGCAACACTTTCATTAGGAGAGTAATAGAGATACAGATTTCTTTGTTGAAATAGTTCCACTATGCAATCTTTTGTCAAAAACATCCTCGAGTCTAACTAGCACACAGTTTCAGAAATGTAGAACAAACAATTTCTGTTCTTTCTCCCAAAGGTCTCCTGCAAATGGCTGCATAATGCAAAACCCCACTGACTTCACCAGGGCACTTCCCAAATTCAGTACCTGCAGGTGTGGTGATCCAGGAAACATCTCTATTGGGAATTCCTTGTGTCAGCAGCTCAGCTCTGCTTTGGATGTAGGGCTCTTTGCTTTTGCATCACTCTTTCCCTTTGGGGTAGGTGAGGACTCCAGGGGATCATGGCAAAAAGCTGGAGTCGCCAACACTGCCTTGTGCCCTCGAAAGATGCAGGTTGGCAAGGCCAGTCCTGGAGAGATTTTGGAGCAGGATGGGGATGCCTACCACCATGCTCTCTTCTCACTCGCCTGTTGGACCTGACCTTGTGGCACAAGTAAAGTGGGAAGATGTTGGAATGCAGGGCTGATCCAGTCTGTGAGCATTTTCTAGGACTTTCACAGTAATGCCTTAGATGCAGAGGATGCACCGTGTCCTGCCCGGATTTACACCCTGTGCGCTCCAGCCATGCCCAACACTGGCAGCAAACTCCTAGTGAGGAGATAATGTTCCCTGGGATTATTTACATAGACATAAATCGGGGAGCCCCTTTCCAATGTAAATAGTACCAAAGCGATTTGACCCTGGGTACTAATTTCCTTTCTTAATCCGTAGACTAATAGAGCTTTCTTGTAAAGTGCGTGTTTTTCTCAAAGGTGCTTTTTATCAAGCGCTTGAAAGAGGTAGGTGGAATGATTGGTCGTGAAATGCCAGCCTCACAGTAAGGGTAAATGTGATTAAGGTAATTAAGTTGTAGGCCCTGTTACATATTAGAGATAGCTACAGATTTTTATTACCTGTTGTGTCAGGTTTTATCGGTGACTAGTAGTGTTTAGTCAGATCTGAAGATACACAAAGCTTTTTAATGGGAAATCTGATCATGCCTTGGGGCATTTTCTCTTCACAGTAAGGATTGCTTCTTTTCTCTGTCATATGGTACTCGTGTATTCCTCAGCACCACAGTAATCCTTGACTAAAAAATAACCTTCAGTAGTTATTAGAAAGTGTTAGAAGGCCCAGGGTGAACGGGCAGCATGAGCAGGGCACGACATAGGGTATCTAGAAACTGGGTTTTATTTTCTGCTTTGCTAATTACAGTCTTTTGAACTTCCGAACGTTTCTGCTTGTTTTGACTACAAATTTTTCCAGGCAAGAAGAATTACACTATGGCTGTACAGAGCTGAGCGTATTGGCTCCAGTCTTATTTTGGGCCTGATGGTCTTCCTATAATGAAAGTAATAACTACATGGTATTACCAGAGTTTGGGGATTTTTTCTTTTTATTTAAAAGTGAGGCCCAGATCCAGGCTTAGAGCAAGAATTTCTGGCCCAGCAAAGTTCAGAGAAGGGGAATAGAAATTGGCAGATCAGTTAATTGATCATAAACCAGACAAAATACACTGACCAACGCTTGTACCCTTGCTTTCGAACCACATCGAAAAGCTGCTCCTTCCACTGATGTGCTACATGGGTACCTTGTATTAACCAAGGGGGAGCATCCCTACTGCTGAACCACACAGCTCATCAGCTCCGAATAACATGCTAGATTTATCCTCTGCAAATTCTCATCCACATGTATAGATCCAGTCCAATGTTGTTAAGCTTGTGAAATTTGATGGTCTCACAGCACGAGGTAGTTTAGCTGCTGCTATGTAAGATTCCCATCTATGTTAGGGTTTATTGAAAACGTTATGTCCCATCTGTTTCTAGATGCTCCTTTCATGTTCTTCATCTCTTTAGGCTCTCTTTTCCAAAGGGTTTGCTTGATCCATGTGGAGTTAATAAGCGATTTTGGTGTGTGAGTATATGCATAAGGACCAAGATGTCTTGTTTCATAAAAGTCTGTCATTGATTTATTCCTCCTTCTGCTGTGTTGCTTCCTGTTCATTTCTCCTCTCACTTTCAGAGCGAAGGACGCTGTTTACATTAAGGATGTTTCTTGTGTTTACAGATGGGGCAGCATTTGTAAATGATTCTGAAGAGTTGTTGTTTTGAAGGAGTCTCTCCAGGCTTTCAAGAAGGAGTCCTGACACATTAGTGGTCTGTGCTCACTGTCTGTTTTAAACTTATTTTACATGTCCTAGAAGCGTGCCGGGGGGACTGGTCAGTTCCTGTCACCTTTAGTATCACCACCATCTTCTGAAGGTCGGCAGCCAGGACGCACATGGACATCGGCGTTAGCATTGTTTGTCTGCCTGTGCAATCTTACTCTCTTCTCATTGTGCATAATTGATCGTGACGTGCAATCACAAGGTTTTATTTCAGAAAATTATCTTTCCACCTCCTCTCTCCCATTGTGTGACGAGGCAACTATACTATAACTAGGAATACCGGAGCTTTATAATAACTCTACTATGCCTTTTGGAAAACAAGACAAAACAAACCAAAAAAAAACAACAAAAAAAAAAACAAAGTGGTCTTGTGTTTTATCTTGGAATGTACTTAGTCTTTTGAATCCTACTTTAAAAACACATTTGTTGTTTTGGACATTTTTCACTTTAATTAAAATGAGAGTCTAGAGATATAGTAGATCAGCCAGAGGAATGGCTCGTTGTAGAGGTCCATCTACCACTCATGGTGGATTTTTGCTCCTCTTGATGCCTGAGCCATAGAGGCACACTGGAGATAAATACAATTATCAGCTAGATGTGCATGCACTTGCTGTCACGGAAGAGTGGATACCAATTTGAATCAACCTCCATCCTTTTTTTCCTGGGACGTGGGAGGATATCTATTTTCCCTAGCGTCATGACATAGTTTTTGCATAGCCTAAAATAAAAAGCACATGTTGCATAAAGGCGAAGTGCACCGATATCTAAGCTATCAAAGAGGCTGAGTGACCAAGCCAAATATCTTTGGCAAAATGAGGCTGGAATTCAAAGCCGAGCATTGCCTTTAGGAAAAAAAAAAAAAAAAATCAAAAAAAAAATATATATATAATAAATAAATAAAAAATCATTGTTGTTGTTTGCAGAAGTTTTTTATAAAAGCGGCTGCATCTCAGCAGGCAACGCTAACCTGGCAGTTTGCTGAGCCAGCAAGACTTGAAAACACAAGTGGCAGCCAGCAGAAAGGAGCTGATGGCTTTTGGAAAATCTTGCCTACGTGGGAGCATTTCTATCTCTTCAGAGAGAGGTTTAAAGAGTGGCTACAAGTCAAGCGTTCGGCTCCTAGTTACAGAATGTCTTCATTTAAATTGCACTGGATGCATTTTCTTGGAAGAGACGTACGTAACACTGAGGTCTTAACCTCCTGGTTTAGGGATTTATTTATTTTTTAATCCAATTTTGCATTTCATGATGTCCTGGTGCTCTCGGTAAATTGCTGCCAATTATACTCAGTCAAATCCTGGAGGAGCTTTTTTGTTTGTTTGTTTTTAACCGGTTCTTACCCAAACTAAATTCTCCTGGGAGAAACTTAACATAGCAACAATTTAAATCTAACCCAGCATATTGGAGAAGGTTTAAAACGCACACTGCACTTGCTGGAGCTTCTCAGGCTTATGAGGGCAATGGAAAGTAACCAAAATCACTGCACAGATATTTGAAACCTCACTTTTGGCAAAAGAACACCCCGTCCTGGAAGTGGAGGTATGTGTGGATAGACTGTTACAACCTGAAGCATGGAGATGGAACAGGGTTTCTGTTTAGAAAAGAATTTTGAGTTATACACAGAAACCTTCAAACTGTATTGGTTTAGTATGTGTAATTCCAATTTTAAACATAAACCATGAGCCAAGTTATAGATAGAGCTGCTGGTGCTGAAATGTTGTACTCAGAGAGGTCTGAAAGAAACTGATACTTCTGTGATAATGCAGATTTTGAGTATTCTTTCCATTTATGTTTTTACTATGCTCCATTACTAGTAAAATATGCAAGTGTCATTCCAGATTTACAGTTTTTGAAGAACTTGTTGAGCATTGTAGGAATCTTTTGGCAGGAAAAGTGCATCTTTCACAGGAAATTCTGTAACTATCAAGATAAGTTTTAAAAATATTTTGTTTTTCAAAGAAACATGAATCAAGCATTGCTCTGCAAACTGACACTCCAGATGAAGCAATGGCTGAGCTTCCTGAAAGCAAATGGAAGAGGCTACAAATCTTTAATTTTTCTTTTATCTCGGTGCATTTCAAAAAGGTATTTTAATGAATTTGTATTCTTGGAAAAAACATTTCCTGTGTCAACACTCAGGGCTGAGGCTGCCAAAAAGCCCATGATCCTTCTGGGGAAAGTGGCAATCCTGATGTGCAGATGTGCCCGACAGAAACGAGCTGTTATCCCCCCTTCGGTCTGGCAGCAGCTACCTGAGAGTTACCAAACTTTGGTGTTCAGTTACTGCTGCAATCGAATTGACCAGGCAGTCTTGAGCGACTCGGTATTTAAACTCTTCAACCATCCATGCTCTGAATTTTAATGTTATTCCTGCAAACACCTCTGATGCAAAGCACAGCAATCTTCTGAAGAGAAAGTTGGGTTCTCTCAGGGCCGTTATGGGAAATATTATCTTTCAAAGGAAGGGGACCATTTACATCTTAAAAAAAAATAACTCAAGATCAGAAGCAATGACTTCTACTATTATTTTTCTTTTAAGGTTTCAGCGTTCTGAACCATCTGATCTCACCTAATAATGCTGCAGCACGTCGACTGATCACTGCTCGTCTTTGTTCCTTGGGAGGCTGCACCGAGGTGTTAAGCTCTATTTGCTTTGGGTAAGATGCCCTGCTATGCTTATATTGTTTTGTGGGGGACAATTTTGTGATGTTTGATTGCCTTGGGTAAGACATTTCTGGTGAATCATTATACCGAAATGCAAAGAAGGTAACTTGAGAAAGATGCTTATGTTTCTGTAGCACTTTGCAGCAGATGTCTCCTATTTACTGCTTTATTTTATTGCTTAATGACTGAATCTCAAGTAATTGAACAATTTGACAGATATTTATTTGTAAAACGTGATTCATTTGGTCAGACATTGTGAAACAGTTTCATGCCAGTTCTAGAGATCTTGGTAGAACTTTCTAAAGATGCAAACATTCAAGTAAATTGCTCATGTCAATAGCACATCCACTTTTTACTGTTTTTTACTGCACACAAATATTTGAGTTGACAAAAAAGCGCTGGTGAACAGACTACAGGGACTTCTGAACTTTAATCAACCACAAGCACTGGCAGGGTTCAGAAGTAATTTCCTAACTATGAATCACCTGCAGACAATGAATCACATACTGGAGAAGATTGCCAAATAAAACAAGCCATCATGTATAGCTTGCATTGACTGGACTATGGAAAGGCCTTTGATTCACCTAGCTGAAAGAGAAGCTGTGATGAAAGCTCTGAAATAAAGGCATAAAAGAATGTAGGAATCCCAAACCACATCTGCTAGCAGTGAATGGCGACATTTAAGTTCGACAAGGAAGATAAAAGAAAACTAGACTAAGCAAAATATCAGGCAAGGAGACACTATCTTACTGGAAAAGAGTTGCCTGGAGAAGAACTTCACAAAGCATTTCTGGGAAGAAGACCTTAGCTTAACTTCAAACATATGTGCGAGCTCAGATTTCGACTCTGATGGAGCAGTTGTCTTTTCTGAAATGGCCAATGATCTCCCAGTGATTTTTAGGGGAACTGAACTGTGGGGATTGCAGGGAAGACAAATGGTAGGCGAAGGCTGAGAAGGGAAGGCGGTCTCCCAGCGGTCAGCCTAGTGCTCACTGGGGTGAACAGAAAGCTTTTCCAGTGATTTCACAGGCCTCTATGACGGTCATAAAAAGAAAACTCCTTCTGCTGAAGAAGAGGTGTTAGATTTCTGTCTGTAACGAAACAGGGCCAAGAGTTTTGGTGCTAACAAAAAAAAGGACCAGCTCTTGTATAACGTTTTTCAGAGACGGAGATGAATAAAGAAATCGGAGAAGAAACCAAAAACTTCCTGGAGGCTGTAAAGAATTGTACATAAGAGTAAGTCCTACCACAAGGAAAAGAAATAGAAGAGGGAATAAAATCTACTTTTTTAATATTTTATTTCTTACGAGAGGTATTTGGCTGTGTTTTCCTAAATAGTGAGACAATAGCTGGTAAAGAAATGACAGTGGAAGGAAAAAAAAAAAAAAAAAAAGAAGCCCTGCAATTATCTAGACTTTGATGATTCCCTCTGTTTGTGCCAGTATTCAATAAACCCTCAAATTGCATGCTGTAGCAGGAGAGTGAATTTACTGCAGCCAAAATCATATGAGTGCAATGAATCAAGACAGCCTTTCCGCACTGCTCAGGTCTGGCTCGTGTATAATGCTCCACATACGGACCTACACTCTGCTTCTTGCACTTGGCATAATTGAAAAGAAAGGCAAAGCAGAATTTCCAGGTTGGTACAGTAGCTACCAGCTAATTGAGCAAAACTTGCTGCCGGTCGCTGGCAGCATCACGAGGAGATCACCTCTGGTATCTGCCCAGCAAGAGGGGCAGGCAGAAGTGTCTTAGCTCCTGCCTGTTTCTTGGCTTCTCAAAACGGGCAGTGAATAGGAAAAAATTCTGAATTTGCTCCCTGATACCAGCCAAACAGGGAGCTGGCGTAGCCCAGAGCTTGTGTACTCAGCTGTAAAGAGTCCTGATAACAGTTAGAAATCCTCCTACCGGGGAATTTGTAATTGCCCAGGGCCACTTCATCTGGCAACTGGCTCTTTTCTGTAATTTGTTTTGTAAAAAGCCGGTTCTGACCTGCAGGAGGGAACGCGAGCAGTTCCCGCGAACAGCCACGAGAGAGCAGCCGGCAATTAGGGCTGGGAGGGCTTTGCATTGCTCTGCAAAGAAAAATAAACCACGGACAACGTTAAGAGAAACCCATCACAGGATTCCCTCCTCGCATTACTCTCCTTAAACCAAATTGCACTTAGGCATGCGAGCCACTGTTAGCTGAACCCTCGTTACTTATTTTAAGTCGCAGTTTGCTCTGAGGTTTAGCCGTGGACTGGCACATCGAGGCAGTCACTGTAAAGTGCTGCCCTGGTGCAGAGGAAGGGAGAGGTTGCCCCTGGCCTTACGGTATTCTTGGTCAAAGCCAGAGGCTGCCTAATGGCTGCTGGCAACATCGACAGCTGCTTAGCAGCGGCTAGCTCTTTACCTAAGTTGTCCATTTTCCTGCGTGCCGAATAATACTCAGGCATCAGATGATCAAAGAGCCTGCCCGTGAAATGCAGCTGAAAAAAGTTTTCCACACTATATTTCTCACATGTTAGATTCATTGATACAGACAAGAAATGCTGCGCGTACAAGCAGGGCTCTGGGGGAGGCAGGACGAGCCCGGTGTCCTTCACCCTCCACCATCCCCATGGGGCACATTTCTGGGCTCGCACACGAACATTCACAGCACTCGCAGCAGAAGCTAAAGCCTCGGTTAAGGTTTTACCTTCTCATGCTTGTTTTTGAAGAGCTTATGCCAGTTTTACTGTAAGGGCTGGGGTGAGCAATGAAAAGAAGTCACGCATTTAATAAGTAATGGAAAATCATTTACATAAAGGTTTCGTGTTCCTGGACAGTGCTTTCGAACGTGCCAGATAGGATTAAAAAAATGCAGAAATCTCTGCCCCTAAACCTCAGATCACATATGAATCATGTAGTTCATGAGGCACATGTTTGCTTGTGTGGTCAGTGGGGAACATATTTTTGCAGCCATGTCAGCTCAGCTCTTGGGCTGTAGCGCGGGTCCGAGGCAGCGTGCCCGGCCGAGCGCCGTGATCCCTGCTGGCCCCTTGGGGATGCTCGGTGCCATCCTGCGGGCGCTGCCAGAGCTGTTCTGAACTCACACACCTCTACAAACGTGCTCCAGCTCTGCTGCAGAGAAGCAGGGGCTGGTGTCCTGCCCGGAGGGCAGGCAGCTGTCCTTCGCTTGGTGGAGAAAGCTTTTTGCTCCTGCGTCCGGATTTTGGAAAGCTTTCGGCCTGGAGGCCAGGGAGAATGTACCTACGGTCAGAGGATCTGTAAAGGGGATGGGGTGCTTTTCCTCACGTCCTCAAGGTCACCAGGTCACGAGTGAGGAGCTTTTGGCAGCATCAGCCCTGCTCCCAGGTACCGTCGAGTTGGAGCTTTTCAACAGGAATAAAAAAGATTTTAAAAACAACAAAGTAATTAAACACTGATACAGCCCTTTTTTTTTTTTTTTTGTATTTGGCTGCCTGTTGCAGAGACGCTCTGGCTCCAGCGATTCAAGCAGTTTCCTATTTCTTGACTTCAAAACCAAACAACAACAACAACAAAAGCTCTGCCATGCGCTTGCCTGAGCCGGCCCCAGCGCACGGGCTCAAGGCCTTTAACCAGGGCTAAAGTGAAGGCATCGCCCTGCTCCCAGCGTTAACCGCAGCCGCTGTAGCTGCTGCCGACCTTGGGTGAGCAACAAACGGTGTCTCCCACTCCGTATTAATGTGAGTCTATAAAATCAGGCAGGAGTGGAAAACAGCAAAATGTGCAAAGCCGTGTTTTGAAACCACGTCAAGTCCAGGAGTATTTTGAATCCTGCCTTTGGGAGAGTCAGCCCCTAATTCAGCTGTTACGTCCTTTACCGTGCGGAGCAGGACCGCTAATTAGGTCTGTGCTTACATGTTAGAGAAGGGATAAGAAAACAAAATCTTGCTTAATCCAAAGGGTTTAAGTTAATGTAAATATATTCAACTGGTGGAGATCAGACGGTTGGTTCAATACCGGCTGCCAAAAAACGTACCAGAAGGTGCTGTGAAGGACTTCCATAGTGTTTACTGGGGAAGGGAAAAAGTCTCCGAGTGAAGTACATAATGAGTCTACTTCTTTAACTACATTTGGGTTTTACTGAAGAACAATAACAAACACCGTGCGACGATGCCTCTGGGAAAGCAGTGCCACGCAGCCGGCGCTCGAGTCGAGTTTTTCACAACGTTTTTTGCTCCGTCCATTTGATCTTCCTAAAATGTTTTCAGAAGTTAAAATTCTTCCTTCTGATATATCTTGTATCCAGTAAATGCCGTTTATATCAAGGGCAAACAAATCCTAACTGAATCTATACAACTAATGGCTAAGTTCAGAGAACAAAAATAATCATTCCAAAACGTGTTTAAGGTGAAACCAAGATAGGATTGCAAAACTCTGGTGGAAAACATGTCTTGATGGTGTGGGCTGACAGTCAGGCTGCTAAAGACACCTTCTGGATCTGTTTTAGGAATTGCTTATTAACCACTTCAATAATAAACAGAGAGATTAAGAGCATGTAATAAAAGAAAATCCAGCGAATATTTCCCTCAATATCCTCAAGCACGACACATTTATTTCATTCAAAAAAATCTCTCTTGTTGACTCTGTAATGTGATTCAATGTTTACTTCAGTTAATGATTTTTAAGGATCTTTCATTGGCCTTTTAATGCCATAAATGCTATAAATGCAGCTGAGATTTGTGCAACATAAGGGTTCGGTTTGCTTTTTAAATGTAAACACTATCAAAGGAATTTAAATTATTATTTAATCTTTATCGGCTACTTTCTGGACGGCCATGCACACCAGAAGGGCTGTACAGGAACGCAGTAATGAAATGTTGCTACAGGCCTGCCGCTGCAAAGCGAGTGATTTATTCCTGTATGTGGCTTCACTCCTGTGCTTCTGTATTAGCAGCAACAGCCCCAGAGGTAGGGGCTGATTTTGGAAGGTGCTGAGCAATGAATTACTGTCAGGGCTCTTACGGAGTAGACACTGACTTCTAAGTGGTTGCCAGTGCAACCCCTGAAGTGTGGTTTTTAGCCGTAAATATGCCTATTTCAACTTCACTTCTGAGGGAAAAGTCCTGGCATATTTAATGTATGCTTAATTACATTTTAACCCTTTCTTTAAGTCACATTAAGCTGAGGACTCTGGCTGCTGAGGAGAGATTAACCAGAAAAGTGCTCACGTGTCACTTGGATAACTCACCCAACTCTGCAGAGACCAGGGGCTTAACAAGAAACAGTTGGTCCTTAAAAAGGTTTTCATTTCTGCTCTGAGCTAAAAATTACTTCTCACGTCTGAATTCTGAAGTGTGTGAAGAAAATGCACGAGTAGCTAGTTCTTTCTTCAGAATTAAGAAAATAAGTTAGAGTGGGTCCTTGCAGTTTGCAGATACTTGTGCTTCCAGGATTGTTTTAAGATACAATTGTTAGGCATGTTTAAAAAAGAAAAAAAAAGATCTTTCAAGAGCTCATTTCCCAGAACATTACCAGCCAACAGCCTTTATGGGCTTACACCACAGAGCAATTGTTGACTAATACTATGTGCTTTGTGAAAAAAAAAAAAAAAGAAACAAACTGTTATATGTTTTTTGTTGAGATATATTTAGAGAGCTTTCTTATTGTTAAGAGCTTTAGGAACAATAATCAGCGGTATGTCATTCTGGTATTGTTAGCAAAGTCCTTTCTATTGAATTTTCAAGATGTTGTAAAGTGAGATTATGTGAGTAGCACCTCTGGACACTTTTTCCCATCATTGTGTTGGTATCAATCGCTGACTTCCACTGTTTCTCCTGGTATTAAATGAAAATGTTGTTTCCCACTACGCTGATTGGAGGCTTTATAATGCATGACATAACTGATAACCCTACTGAGATTATGCATTGTAGGATTCAAACTGCACGAGAAATTTGGACAACAAAGTAGGTGGCCACTCTGACTGGGAGACAAAGTTTAAAAGAAAATGTACTGGGATCATTGTTTCAGCTGAAACGAAGAAACATTCTAAACAGATAATTTGCAAGGCCAGCCCTTCAGGTTTTGGAGAAAATATTATTTGTATTTATTTAATTATTATTATTTTTTGCTATGGGGAGAGTAGGGAGATTATATTTTCCAATGGCAGAGTGCTGCCCCTAGCCTCTCTCATCCCCGACAGAGCTGTGTTACAGCAGAAACCAACACCCTGCTGAGGCTCCTGACATTTTCCAAAGAGGAAATATTAAAAATTCAGTGGCAGAGTGGAGGAGGAGGAAGTTATGTTTTGGAACTAGCGGTGAGCTGAGAAAGCCAGATTTTTCGACTCTATAATAAAAAAAGTGAAAATAATGAGAGGCTTTGAGCTAGCTTCTGTATTACACACACACCACCAGTATCTGAGCAACGTAAAGACCAATATAGGGAGTTCCCTTATAGATGCTTTTGGCCTGTGCCATTTCCATTACACCATGTCAGGTTGTTTTGGTTTTGCACTCGTGCTTCAGAGGGTTTTTTTGTTTTTTTTTGGGGGGGGAACTGAGCTGCTCCAATGCTGTTGTGCCATCCTGATGATTACCCACACACGCTTCTTCTCTCCCAGCACCGTGCCAAATTTAAGCTGTTTCAAGAGTTTTGCTGTTTTCTTTTGGTGTCTGTATTTGGACTGCCACCAGTCCCTGCGCCTGCACTCTTAGTTCTTCTCGCAGTGAATTTCCTTCCAGCGTTGCTCCTTGCTAAGCTAACAGAGGGTGGCATAAGCACAGCTTGACTTTTGACTGACACAAGGGGGAAGGAGAGGTCACTACAGCTTTCCACCGTGTGTCCTTCCTTACAAGTAGCGAAGAAAAGCATGGTGAAAATCCAGTTACAAGTCCTGCTCCCCCACTTCAGCTTCTCACCCTGGTCTGTAGGCTCAGAGGGGACAGGGACAAATTCCGACCTGATTCTGGCATTCCTCAGCTGACAGGCTGTCAGGTCCAAAAACTAGTTCTTGATCTCCCATTCAGGGTTTTTATGGATGAGTGTAAAGCTGGAGTGAGCTGCTCCATGCAGTGGTTAAGGTTTTAATAGCTCTTAAGTAATAAAAACAGCATAACGGCTTCCAAAAAGAGTACCAGGGAATCAAGTCTAAATGTAATAAAGGTCTTTACTTTGTTAGAGTGGATTGCGAAGGGTTTTGTGGCTTGTGGTTACACAGAGCAGAGGTTCTGGGGATCCTTCAGAACAAATTTTTAATTGCACGGTTCCAAGTGACTGCAGCCGACTGGACTTCACATCCCTCGTAGTCCCCTTCTGAGAAAGGGTCAGCACACCTCACACTGCCAGTGCAGCCCACACAGACTTCACATTGCTCCCAGAGTTGCAAAGATTATCCTCCTTTAAGGCCTGAGTATGGCACGAGTATGTGCTTTTATTTACAGACACAGCTGCTGTGTCTTCTTCTGAATATTTTGCTTTCTTCACAGTCTATTCAGTAAATCGTAAGGAAGGAGCTGCAGTAGGACAAGTCTTCTAAATTTAACATGGGACTACTGTCCTATTCAATTTTTAAAAATACCGAAGTTGTGAGGTTTTGTTTCTTTAAGCTCAATTTTTGCTGGGGAACAATGTACTGCTGTACCAGGTCCTTGCTTTTTTGTTGCTGATGTTTTCCTCCTCCAGGAGAGAAGGACAAAGGCACGCCGTGTCCCCCTGGGGGCTGAGGGGACGCTGGGGAAGGAGCTGGCTGCTGTTTGTCTGGTCAGAGTCAGCCAGGAGACGATGGGGGCTAGAAAAGATCTGTGCTCAGAAAAGGCCGGCCGTGCTCAGTCTACAGGCAAAGTAGCAAGCTGATTCCGCAGATGGGTGCTTAAAAGGAGCAGCAACAGGAGAAAGATCCTTAAAAGAAAGATCCTTAAAAGGCAGCAACAGGAGAAAGATCTGGGTACAGTAAAACCTGCTTCCATAATTAGGAAGATCTGAATCATTAAAAGGTTTGCTAGAGTCAGTTTTAAATGAAGATCATGAGTCTCTGCCCTCCAATGTTTCAGTTTCATGTTGATCAAAGACAATCTGAAATGGAGTCCATTGCTGGACTTTTCATACAAATCATGCTGAATTTCAGGACTGAAAGCCTCAATATGCTTCAATTCATATCCAATTTATATCCACATCTCTTTTCTTTCTTTTTTTTTTTTTTTTTCTTTTCTCCTCGGGGCTGTGACTTGGGTACTCTCAAGCCAGGCCCAGGCCTGAGGGGACACAGACACGGCAAGGTGGGGGCACAGTGCCCAGCCCCATGCTTCTCCCAGCAGGAATGGGGGCAAGGAGCAGAGCCAAGGGGAAGCCCCACGCTGGTCCTGGTGCAGAGTGTTGTGTCCCAGAATTTACCTGTCATGTGTGAGCCCTGGCTTGGCTGTGTGAGCTGCGAGTTGGGCCTTAGGCCCCCCGTGAGCACAGGTTCCTAAGGGATTGTTTGGACTTGGGACCATGCGGCTGGCTGGCGGCTTACCACCCTGAGCTGTTTTATCCACCACTGCTAAAAGCTCTCTCTCACACTCGATTTAACCTTTTCCAGGTGATTTTTGAGCCTGGATTCCCATGTGGCGGCCTACAGCCCCGAGGGACTGTTGGAGGAGTACCACAGCGCTGGCCTGGCCACGGGGCTGCTGTGCTGACTGACCACGTCCTGCTGCTGCATGCCTCAACCCAATTAGTGCGGGGCTGCCCAGACCCTAATTGGGCCTGACACGTGCCTGTTTAAAGAGATTCCCCAGGAATTAAAGCGCTACTTCTATAGTTTGAGTTGGCTGGTGATGCGAAACATGACACGATTTTGAGAATTTTCTGCACTTACCATGAAACAAATATGCCACAGGTATCAAGCGGGCTTTGTTTTGGGGCTATAATCATATTACAAATTGAACATTTCCACATGTGCGTGCTGGCAAATGTACCCTCGGCTATCTCATATGTATCTGCCCCAAGGTACAGATGCTGGGGTCTTGACATAGCATAATATAGAGCGAAATATATTTTCCAGATTGCCTTAGCACATGCTAATGAAAATGAGGAATAAAGGCCTGAAAGAAGCAGCTGTTTAAAATTTTCTTCAATCCCAGAAAATCAACTTCTTAATTACTGATAATTTAGCATCAAAATGACCACTAACCCATTTCTCCCACCAGGCCCTCCCGCGCTGGGAGGCCTGCTTCCAGACTCTCAGGCAAAACTTTTTCTTAGAAGTGTAGCATTTCATCACATTTCTTTAGCCTTTCTGGAATTAATTAGTATTAAAATACAGCAGGAAAAAGGAGGGTCCCTTCAGAAGGTGCCTTCTTGCAGACCCTCCAGTCAGACAAGCAGAGCAGATACTGCTGCAGCTCCTACCTACCCAGCTGGTAGCAGCAGAGTGCTTTTATATTTGCACAGCATCCGTCACAATAAAAGGTTCCAAAACCTTCCCCGAGTGGATTTATAGACATAAATAGCTACAATTGCCATTAAAACACAGTCACTCCTGGATCCAAAAAAAAAAAAAAAAAAAAGAAAAAAGAAAAAAAGAAGAAGAAGAAAAAGGCTCTGCTTGTAGCATGCTGTGGCACAGGGCTCTGTGTTAATCTGGTTTATGGTTGTACCCGGGGCAGCTGGTCCCAGACAAAATCCGAGAGGCAGCTTTGGGACAGCTTTGGGAAAAAGACTCCGGTCCTGAAAGACGTACCACAAATTCCTGTCTGTGGGGCCTCTTTTTATTTGAATGTTATTCTGATTAAAATCTCAATTCTAGGAAAATAGAAAGCTTTGCTGAAAATTGTTCTCCTCTAGCAACAGATGAATCTAAGTTGAGGGGGTGGAGGAAAAGAAGAGACGATGAGGAATATCGCCTTTTTTTTTTTATTAGTTTATGTTACTTGATGTTCTCCCCTTCTCCTGCTCCCCAGACTTTGTTAAGTGAATCTGAACTGTAAAGCTAAGCCTGTCCTAATGTTGGCACCATTTTCTATATCGAAACAAAAGATGAATTAATAGTGCTAGTGGAAGCTACATACTAGGTACACTCAAAAACTTACACAGACTTTCAATAGGATGGGAAAAGGATGGTTTTGGCCAGGATTCAGAATACATTTTTCTTACAACCGGAGTCCTGGCAAGGTATGCAGGCTTTGACATGGAGAAAGGGTCTTCTGTTTGGAGCTGGATGGATTTGTTTTGTTTAAATCATTACTGGAAGCATCTTTAAACCAAAGTAGCTTTTCTGCACCACTCCGTGACTGACCAGCAAAACCGCAAATGAGACTTAATGTGGCTGGAAGGCAGCGCAGTGCGGGGAAAGGATCCAGGAGCTCGCAGCAATTCTGCATGTGCCTGAAAAAGGGGGAGCTGACAGAAAGTTTTAAAGTTCAAGACATGCACGCAGTAACAGGCCAGGCTGAACCTCTGAGCAAAAGCAGCCTCTCAAATGTTTTTATAATAACTTCCCCTCCCATTACGCCGCAAATGTGGCTATTAACACAGCGAGGCAGCAGGGCTGACACAGGAGCAGAGACTCGGACCTGCAGTGCTAGCGAGGGTCTGGGCCAGGGTGAAATATTGATTAATCATCTTGTCATGCTGGTGCTTTGTTATACTCTGTAGATAGAAATTGAGGTGGTAATATGCTGCTCTGTCATGTAGTAAGTCTGCTGTATCACATGGGAATGATTTGTTGACTTATGGAAAACTACTACAGCGGGTCGAACAGTAGGATGATGCTGAAACTAGCTAAAGGTTTGTTTTCTAAAACTGCTCCAATCATTCTTTTCTTTAAAAAATAGCACTGCAGCAGAAAGCCAGAAACTGTGGTCCTCAGTTAGCAATCTGCATCTGGACAAGTGCATTTCTGTATGGGGAGGTTTAGGGAAGTTACGACACAAACACAAAAACTGCTCAGTTTTCTTCATTTATTTGGGGGATGAGGTAGCTAATGGAGTCTGGGTCTGCTTTTCAGTTGTTCCTCTCTGTGAATAACAATGCTGTTGAGAAAAGGCAATGCAAGTCAAGGTCATGGTAAGGTATCTAAATGAAGTTGAAGGACCCCTAGAGATAAATCAGTCTCCTATTGTCGCAAGCATTGTGTTTTCATTTCAAAGAATCTCACCAGCAATAGAGGACTGCAAGACTGTTACTGCTCTTTTCCTTACCACAAACTCATTTGTTTCTTGGTACATTGCAAAATATTTTTTACTGCCCTACAGAGATCATAATAAATTAAGGGGAAAAAAATCCCTCACAAGTAAGTCTATGTGAATAATGGTCATACATCAAGCTGATCAACGTGTTGGCTTTTTTCCTTCCCCTTCCTTGAAATCCTGGTGTTTTGACTGGCCCGATGGCCTTTCTCAACACATTTTGAGCCCTCTGATCTCCCCCCAAGTTCATCACGCCCTGCATGCAGAGCCTGCGGCTTCCTTGTGGATTTGGAGAGTAGGTGCTAGCCCTACGCAACCACTGCCCCGGGGTCAACAGACCTGGGCACGCAGAGGTTAAACCAGCCCTGCGGCTCGGCCAAATGGGGCCTTTCCTTGACAGTTATATGATGGGAGGCTGCTACTGTAACCCAGAACACAAAACCCAAGGGAAGCTGTCCCACCCCTTCTCCACCTCCAAAAAAAACCCCTTTCATCTAGGGCAGGTGAGGGCAGAGCTGATAAGAACTGTCATTGCAGCAAATTAAAGGAGAAAACGATCTGGAAAGTTGTTTGCAGATAAAACTTGACTGATTAATCTATTTGTTCCCTTTATTTAGCAGTAACTTAAAACCAGGTTCCAGGGTGACTGTAACTGCATGAAAAATAATAGGCTATTTATGCAATTATCTGCAGGTACCTGGCCATTGGCTCAGGCCAATGAAGCGAGGACAGTAACATGCACACAGGCTTTTTTTAAATTATTTTTTTCCAGGTATGTTTTAGGTGAAGACCACAGGCCTGAGGTCACGGCGTGACACAGACCTGCGCACGACGCTCGGGAGGCTCAGGGCAGCCCATGCCCATCCATCTGTCCGTGCTGCAGTCAGCCTTACCGACATCCCCATTGCTACCAGCTGGTTATAAAACGAGTCAGACCACAGCTGGGCTGAAGACAATGACCTCTATGGTAGCCTGAAGTGTCACTGAAGCACCTGATGAGCTCTGAGAACCTTTATTTATCGATCAGGTAAATGCAGTTATGCTGCTTGGAGAGGTGTCTGGCCAGCAGGACCTACCTGTGCCTTTGGGCTGGAGACAAGGCCTCCAACTCTGAAAGCACATTTAGTTTCACTGGAGCCAGGTTTAACTAAACCTCCACAAACCATGGCCCCTAAATGTGCCTTTCTCTCTGAGCAGCGCTGTGTTTTTGTATGTGGTTACTGATACTGAGCGTTGCTGGCTCACATCAGTTTGTTTGCGTCTGGTGATAGCAATCCTTGGTCCTATTGCAAAAAAATCCAACCTACAGCATGTCAGATCTACTTGTTTGAGACACTTCAACTTGAAGGACAGCTGTATGTGGCCAGCAAGGACATCTTCAGGGTCCCCTTTGGAGCTGCCTCAGTCACTCTCTCTTGACAGAAGGAGCAGAAAATGTGCATTTCCTGGGCAAAAGGTGGCTTTTCCTGGACATCCCACCTCCTGCCGCTCTGCAGCGTGTCCAGGAGAAGGCTTTGGACCTCACTGCAAAGGGAACACTCAAACTAAAACTTTGTTCCTTTTAGATAGATCCTACAGGCTCATTTTATGCACTTGGAGACCGATTTAGCTTCCTAATTACGGATTTTTATCATTCTGGTGAGTCAGTCATGTTTTGTGGTTACTCACCGCTCCCTAACGTCACCTCACGAGCGGGCAGGCGGGTGCCTCACCAGCTCGAGCTCAAGGCTCTACAAGAGCATCAGAAGATGACTTTCTACAAGCCCCTCTTGTAAAACGAGGGAAATGTTCCTCTCAAAGTAGCATTTTGAAGCTTAAAGAACTCATCTCAGGCCTGCCAGAGAGACCTGGGAGACAGGGACTCTGAGAGACTCGGGGTTGGGCCTGCAGTCGCAGGACCATGTCCCAGGCGCTTCGTCTCATGCCGTGGCTGCCCTCACGTCGTGGCCCCGCAGACATGCAGAACAACTCTATTCACTCCCCAAACTGCAGCTGAAAAATGAAATTTTTGACCTGACCCAGACAAAAAGCAAGCAATAAGGAAAAGGATCCCTTCAGTTTTGTAGTCCTTTATTTTTTTTTTTTAAGTTGATCCTCCCATAGTAATGTACTGAAATGCGTAACAGTTACATTGTACAAAGCATTTAAAGAAAGTACCTCAACTTGCCGATTATTTCAAAATGAGATTATAAACAAAAGGAAAAAGAAATCTGGTCCCTCACTAAAGGCCAAAAAAAAACCCCAAAAATAACTGAATACCTTCCGTTATTTGTTTATTTTTTTAAACATAAATTTGGAACACTTCATCTTACAAATAGGATTAACATGAACATAACATCACACAAGCTCGCAGACAACCAGCATAAAATATTGGGTACAGTTTTTAATCAGAAGAATCATGCTTTCATGAAGAAATTATAACTGTTTATACAATTGAATCAATTTACTGTATTACAAAAAACTAAGTCGCATCTATTAGTTATTTAGTTCATTAAAAGGAAAAAAATAAAATAAAAGAGGAATGTAAGAAAATTTCAAACACTGTTTTGCACTCCCATATACACAGATCAGTTCACCTCACTTTTTTTAAGTACATGGGTGCCTACATTGTAACGCAGTGGGGGACTGGAGCAGTGCTGTTTGTTACAGGAACAGTGCTATTTTAATCAACAAACAATTGTTTGCCAACAAATAAATACATGGTACGCACAACACAAAGAAGAAATTAGAGGGAAGGGGGAAAGGAAACAATACAACAAAATAGTGACATGATTGTCTAAAATTAAAATCTCATTACAATGATTTGAACTAGTGGTGCTGTCGATGGACGTGGTGCTTTCACGGAATTATCTGGATGATTTAGCTTCTTGGAGTAGTGAACATTCATAGTTTACAATATACACAAGCCTCCTATGTATTGTTTCTCATAGTTCTTTTTTTTTCTTTTTTTTTCTCAATTTTCCTTTTTTTTTAACAATGCAGTTGAGAAGGCAAAAGAATTACGGAGAGAACAAAATATTCCCTGTTACTTCTTTCTACATTTACGATGGATAGTGTGCATTGGATAGAACTATTTTCTTTCTTTGAAGGGCTAAAATGCATAAAGCTTTAATGAAGAGATTTGTACATAAAAGCAACTGTTCCCAATCCTGTGTCAAACTATCTTATACAAAAAGAAAATGAATTCAGTTACTACTTTAAAGGAGTGCCCATGTGTGTATCAATGCAGTCTTAACCCTTTTGCCCCTGCCCCTCAAAGCCGGGTGAACTGGAAGACACTTTTTCCCGGCCCCGGTTTACATAATCCACTGAAACTTTTTTTTTTTAAGTCGCATTGATCCTCCAGAAGTCAGCAGCTGCCTTTGCTGTGCAAAACAAAATATTGAGAATAAATAGTTTCTTTCTTTTTAAAATTATTCAGTTTAAGGTCACCAGACTTTAAATGAGTGACCCTGCAGATTTATAAGGCATTCTGCTCAGCAGTCTTTTAAACAGTCATATATGAAAGAGCCATGCTACTGGTTTGGACTTGGTCCCATTCTTGGTAAGACTTCACAATGTCATACGTGACTGATGGATTGGATGGCGCTGGATTCTGCAGCAGCTCTCGCCATACTGTGCCACATATTGGGAGAATTGTGGGATGCAGAATGAAGGGAGTCCTTGTCGGAAAGAGAGAGCATCATAGCATACGCCTGGACAGGGAAGAAGAAAGACAAAGAGGTCTTGCTTCAGGTTATCTGAAGTTAAAACCATGCTACTTCTATGTGGTCCAGGCATCTTTTAGACCACAACTGGTCCTCTGAGCTTAATGAAAAAAATTAAAGTGCGTTAGGTTAAACCACTGTCAACCTTTTCACTGACACTTTTGACTCACTAATAGCAGTAATTATTTGTGCTTTCCTCTGCCTTCATGAAGCTCTGAAAAAACTTTGGTAATAGGCAAGGTCCCAGAGTCTCATTTGCCTTCAGATTCTTGGCACAAGAGGCTTTGCTGTGACCTGCTCTATGGGCATGTTCTGCAATTTTTAAAACAGGAATCTTTACAGGAGCTAAAAAGACCCTCTTTAATTAACGTTTAAAATAATTCAAGAAATGCCACTTGGGCATCAGTCCAATTATTACTGTTTCTAAAACGCACCATTGACCTGGATGCGATGACATCCAACAGACTATAAAAAAGAAACACCAAAAAGCAGCCAGAAGACCAAACCTCATCCATGCAAGGCTGCAGCTAAACTGCACAGCATCCACGGGAGTGCACCGCCTGCCTGAAAGCACTGTGACAATTTCATATTACGCCATTTCTGCTACAGGCAGACAGGAACAAAACCAGCAAGGAAGGAAAAAAATCCTCTGGTACTGGGGACCAGAGCACCCTGCGATGTCTCCCTGTGTGGTGGACGTGCGGAGGGAAACTGGGGCATGCTCATATTTACAGAGGTGGAGCGCAGCCCTGCCTGCCCAAGCTGAAACGACATTGCCAGCCGCACACTAACAGCCTAATCCTTTTGGTATCTGGTGACAATAGCATTTTAACTTAGTTAAAACTCTTACCTGGGATTTGGATTTCCTGTACAATGGTTGTTTTAGGTCCTCTGGCAGCTGGGAAGTATTGAAAGCTGCCAATTCAGCTTCACTATATTGATTTTCTTCCATTTTCCTCATTTTGAGGCTATCTGTGAAGTGCCTTATGTGGTCCAAAGCAGAAAGTCCAGTCTTATTATACTCCTCCTCTTTATACCTACAAAAACACCACAGAGGTTACAGGGAGTTTTAACATCTGTTAACTGCAGGCTGCTCAGAATGGCTGTTGCCCAACGCTTCTCAGGCATTCACATCCACTCCAAGCTTTTGAACTACCTGCACCAAAAACCACACATGCCACAGAGCTGTGCAATAAGCAACAGGGTTGAAGGAGCCCCCGGAGCCACCTTGGTGTCTGGCTCATGACCTGCAGTGCACGGTCACATCAGACAAACCACCCTCAGTCACATCTAGTGCTGCCCACCAACAACTTGAGGTTTAAGGCTGATCCTCACTGCGTTCCCTCTTCCTCTCATATTTACACCTGTGAATATCCCCTTTTCATATGCTCATAAACCACCTTGCACTGTGGAACCATGATCATAAAATAAAAGGAATCATACTTTCTGTTCTAAAGAGGAGAGGGTGGGCAGTGGGAGCAGAGGTGGGAGAGACCGTCTCTCTTCTGGTGTCCCCACAGCCTTTCACAAGACCATTATGGGAGATTAGGGTAGGTTTAAGGAGCAGATAACGTATCTCCCAAGAACATTTCCTGTCTCACCCAAAACCTGACAATAGTTCCCTGAGTGAACTTATTTTTCCCCTTAGAGGCCCCATTTTGTATGAAGAGACTGAAAACAGGGCTGGTATTGACCAAAACACGGATGCATGTTGCTATCGTAACTGGGAAGTTGGCTACCTCGAACGGGTTCCCACGGCACAGTTTGGTGCTGGCACTCTTGTATGGTTTATTGTTTTTATTTTGTGTATTGAGCGAACCAATACTAGGAAGGAACCAACCTGCCAGGGGAAGCTTTGCAGTTCATGTCCAAAGTACTCGTTTCCTCGTAATCCTCCTCTGGAGTCCCCTCGTGCATGTCACTTGTAACAGGCTCTTTGACTGCTTTCCCTGCAATTTCGCTTTCTTCGTCTTCTTCGTCCATCATTACTTCATCTTCTGCCTCTTCGTCATCCAGCAAATCCGAGTTCTGGCTGGTTACCATGGCTTTTTCATCCTTAAAGTGGCTGCCATTCATTCTGAAAGTACCAAAATAAAAACATGCAATAATCAAAAACAACTCATGAAAGCTCCACACCAGCAAATTGCTGGAGGTGGATCTGAAAAGAATGTCCCAGTAGAATAACATCATTTCCTGAAAAAAAAAAAGTATTTTTTATCTTTTTGAGCTTAGGCATTTAAGCAGTACTGTAGAAAGGTCCACTCAAAAATCAGTGGGACGTTACAGCACAATCAGCATGGGATTTTCCTGTTATCCTGGGGGCCTAGAACTACTGTTCAAGAGGAGGGATGTTCAGATATCCATTCCAAATTTTCTCACGCATTATTTCTTCTCATATTTCCAACCATGTCTGTAGTCTAGGCAAAACAACTCTGACTTTTAGCAGAAGCTGTAGGGGCCGAGAAACTCTGAAAATGAGATCTGGCATTTTCAAGAATGACATCCAATACGGCGTTAGGAGTTTTAAAGTCAAAATTACATGCATAATTAATTTTGCACACCATCATCCATTTGCAAGCCATACTACTTAAGTGAACGTATGGATTACATACATGGGAACCTACGTGACTTCAGCTGAAGGCATGAAGAGTTGTCTGCGGTAGTGCCTCCACACTGAACTATGCCTATTGACTGATTTCAAGAAGTAACTAAAAGAAAGGCCACAAAGCATTTTAAGTGAGGTGTCTTTATTTTTATGAAATGAGCATGTGGAGAACCTTTTGGTCCAAACGCTGTTTTTACATCGTCTCTTGCTTTCAGACAATGACTTCTCTTAACTACTTCCTACGGGATTTTATCAAGGGCATGCTATCCATGCTGAAGTAGAGGCTTATTTGCTAATGGCCTCAGTCCTGTAGGATTGGGACTACTGGAGATGCATCGTGTCCACTGCATTAAATGAGAGCTAACGATACCCAGCACAGCCACTGCACTGGGAAACGCGTGGCCAGACGTGCCAGGGGCATGCCAGGGCTGAACTCAGTGGAGCCACGCGAGCGCATGCTACCAGCCTATCTGCCCCGCTGTTTTACGTAGCATGGAGACCTTGATTCATCTATTGTTCTAATTGTGCAAAAGGTCCCTACTCTTCCAGGAATACAGTTATAAAAATGGAAACCTTATTGTCTGCCTGCAGGTTGCTTTAGACCGCATGTGCTTCAAACTGCGCGGGACAATATGGAATATACCAAAAGTTTGCACTAGGTAAGGATGAGTCCTATCAGCACATTTCATATCTAATGTTAGACTTGCTGTTATAACAGATGTACTTTCTTACAGAGCATACACAAGTGAAATCTAATTTGTTATACCATGACAGCATCGTTTTCCTAAACACAACAGTTTCATCTATTTTCTGAGCAAAGTCCAGCCAATTGTCACAACTTAGGTACTTACTGCATTAAAAAAAAAGCTAGGGAATGGTCTGTTTATATCACAGTATCAAAAAATCTGAGGGTGTGCAGAGTCGGGAGAGCTGAAGCAACCACCCCCTCTCTAAGTTAATCGGAGCAGTATCTCTTTATCATCTTTTATTTAAATACGCAGATACAAGAAATTGCTGAGCACAGTCTGGGCTGCCAACTTGCTTGCTATGCTCAATTGAGGCTGCTGGAAATGAAAGGGAGATGGACTACAACCAAAGTAACAAAAGCCATGTGATTAAGAAAACAGATTCTCTAATTATGCTTTCAAATGCAGCAATTTGCCAGGGATAAAATATCCATCAAAAGCAGTCTGAAGTGCCAAATTTAGAAAGGAAACACTGCATAACCCAGCAACCTTTTCACTTTGCTGACTTCCGGTTGGAGGACATGTTGAGACCAGATGTGCAAAAAAAAAAAACCCAAGCACTCATTGCCAATCAAGATGGAATGGAATTTGAATATGCATGTAATCACTTAATCCAATACTTTGGGGGAAATTGTGTTATGTCCACCATTTTCATTGCCTCACAAAGACATCTGGAAATTGAGGAGACAGTGAAGGTTGTCACCAACAGTAAGAAATTTTTGATGTCGATAATGTAATGCCAATTCAAAAGTGCAAGTAATGCATAATGCAAAACCAGTCCCAAAGAAATGTATAGTTGATATGCGTATCCCTGTTACAGCCTTTTTTTTTTTTTTTTGCTTAGCTACATTTTTATTATCTGAAGATCTTTAGAAATGGTCTATATTCTGCTAGCTTAAAACACATAAAATTATTACATTTTAATAGGAAAAAATCTGTCACATACTCGAGCACAGTGCACTACCAACACCTACCTACAGCTTTTTGCTAGTAAGCATCCTGCTTGGCACTGAGTTCCTTGCAAGACAGGACTTCTAAGTTATAATCTTCCATTTCATTTAAGAATTTAGCTTAGTCTACTTTACAAGCTGTACATTTAAACTATATTTAAGCAATCTGATCCTTCCACATTTAGCCATCGGATGTTCACCTGCTCTGCCATGAATGTAAAACGAAGGGATTTTTTAACAGACTTAAATGAGCAATGACAAATGGTGCATAGCAACTTGAAAAAGAGAGGTACTGATACAAGGAGAAATGTCTAAGTAGATGTACACTTCTGGCCAGCATCTGCCACCGGGAATATGTTCGTGCACAGCGGGGAGGGAATCAGCATGTTTCTCTTCATAAGACGCTTAGGTGAAACCTGAAGCAACCAGATTGCTAAAATAACTCTGGCTCTACACATCATTAAAAGTGAAAAATCAGGTTTAATAAGCAAACAGAACTGGAAAAAGAACAGTGGCACCTTTTGAAGGCAGAGCAGTTGAAACTTACCTCTCCTCTGAGTTTCGGGGGGACTGATTGTTGTGGTTGCTGTTTCCAATAAAATTCCTAATTTCTGTAAAGTAAGAATCTTCTTTGTCATCTAGGATTGCCCCTGTGCTTTCCAGTTCTGAGTGAGGTGAAGACGTTGCAGTACCTGAATAGGAGGAATACAGGACTTTTGTTGTTGCTTATTTTCATTTTCTATTTTTAGCCTTCTAAATCAGATTGAAATTGAAATGGTGGTTAAAATGGGTGAGACCAAGTGACAGCTGTTCATCGTGCCCTATCAGCTTTTAGCTGTAAAACTGGCAATTAAAAGGGAAGAGTTATTATCCACGGGCTAAGGTGGTTTCCAGCCAAAATTACTATTTCAACACCTCCTCCCTGTTACTTTGCAACTTCAGTGGTCAGTCAATAACTGTGCCAGACCAATGGCTGAACTGAGCAAATGGAACTTAATTTTAGCTACCGATTATGTAGATTTCCATAAAATATGAAGCAGCCACTGACATAATCACCCAGGTTCATTAGCACTGGGTGACCAGTGACAGACATCTTTGTGCACCGGGGAGAAGACAGCTCTGCCTTCAGCACACATGCTTGGTATTTCCACTGGAGCAAAAAGTAGACTAGGAAAACTGAAGAGTTTTTATTAAACCCTGCAGAAACCTAAACCAGACCAATGCTATTCAGTACCTGCCGCTGCTTTTGTTGCTGCTGTGAGGTGCTCCCAGGTTTTTGAGGCACCATTACCTCCACCACAGCTAGGGCTTTCCAGCTCCTGACAGTGGGAATATTTTACAGAGTGCCAATAAAGTCTTATAGGGTACCCCTTGAGACTCTAAAGCTAGGACGTCTATGGACAGCCAAGTGATTGGGATTAAACCATTTTTCCCAGTCTGTTCTCAAAATGTTCTGGTTGGCTTAATTAAGAACAAAAGAAAAGACATCATCCAGTGGTATTAAGCTATACAGGGGTAGAGCTTACGCTGGGATTTTCAAAGCACTTTAAATGTCTGCAGAGCTTAGGCATTTAAATATTTTCCAAAAATCTTCGGAGCTGAGTAACTTGTGCCGATTGACACTCGGTGCTCAAAGTCAGTATTGAAAGGGAACGTGAAGCCCTGGTATGCGAACATGGGCAGTGTGCAGGGTGCAATGGGAAGGGAAAATGCATACATACCAGACATGTTGCCATTCTCATGCTTTTTTAGATGTCTGTCAAGATTGGTTTGCTGACCAAAACACCTGTCACATAAGTGACACTTGAATGGCTTCTCTTTATTGTGGATGTTACGGACATGTCTCTGCAGGTTGGAAGATATGCTGAAGGACCTGTCACAGTATTTGCATCTAAAAAAGAAAACAAAACAGGTGGGTAGAAAAACATTTGTTAGCAGCTTAAAATGTAAGCTTTGCCCTAGGAGACATCAAGCACCTTCCAAGATCAGCCTCAGTACCCAAACTCAGTTCCTTGGTCCCTATTGTGGCAAGACCTTGCCTGAACTGAAGAAGTGTTTTGGCGGAGTAACGGGAGAGTCGTGCTCTTGGAATGGAGACGTCACTTCTGCAGTTGGGTTTTAGCTTTAATTCACATTAGTCTTTATCTCTTAAATACTACACTTAGGAATGAGCATAATATTTCAGAGTTAATGGCATCAAATTAGCTTGGGTAATTGATTCCCATGTTTTTAAAACTGTTGCACGCAAAGTTGGGAAGTTTGAAAACAGTAGAGCAATAACTCCATTGTTTCATGTGCTGCCAATACAATACAATTAAACACTTTTGGAAAAAACATGAAACGGATCTCTTCTAATGCTCAAATAAGGTAAAAAGGGCCATTTCTTTTCCTATTCTAAATTATACTGTGTGATTAAATCTCTTCTTGAGGAATTAGCTTACTCGATTGCTAATCCCAGAGGAAATTTGGTTATCTTGCAAAAACCAGCAATAAACAATCCCAACCTTTAATACCGTGCCAATGTGAGTAGTTTAGTCTATCACTCTGGTACCAGAGGCATCAATTTTCATACTCTGCAGTGATTTGGAGTCCCTAAAGCCTTTACTGTATTGCTCTTTAAGCCATTACTAAGTCATACTATAACTATTCCAAATTCTCTTGCTGGCGACCAGCCAACAGGCTTCACCACTCTAGTTTTTCAATCTTGCACTTCTCCTGTGTGTCTCTGCGTGTCTTTTACGCTTGTCAATGATGTCATTTTTTTTTGGTGCTGAAATCACCCATTATGCTACTAATTGTTCTTGGCTTTTATGTAGCAGACAAGTATTACATGCATCAAGACCTTTCTTCAATAAAATTAGATGTGAATCTCATTTCCCAAAGAGACTAGAGGCAAAAAAACATATTGTTTCCTCCCAAACAATGAGCTTAGTCTGCTCTTTACAGGTCATAAAATGCAGAAATTTGTGCATTTGTTTTACTGGAACACGTGCTGGCTTCTTTCCAGTTGATTTAAATTAATCTTTCATTTTCAATAACGTAAAGCTTCCATACACATTTCTGTGTGTAACCGTCCTGGCTAAAATATCACATACATATCCTTATCAACAAGAGAGTACGCTCACATGGGTTTTGGTTAATCAGACCTCAAAAAGGATCCAGATTAGGCAGGAAACGAGTAAATATAGTAATGTCTCTGCAACTGGGACCTTTCAGAAATCAGATGATTGACAAAACACCCAACTTCGGGCTGCAAATAACACCACAGAGCTCTTATATTAAAAAAAAAAAAAAAAAAAAAGTAAGGGAAAATGTGACCAGGAGCCTTACTGAAAATCACTTCATCCCTGCTCATTCAGAAATGCCAGCTATCCCTCAAGGCAAAGGCAGGACTTGCAAATGGCACCTGGGTGGCTGCTTGAGGCAAAAGAATTTCCCAAGCTATGACCAACACCTTCCCCCATCTCTGCAGCTCGAACACTGAATCGCAGCATCATGTACAGCCACCCTTGTCTGGAGGAGAACCTAAAGCCTTGTTCAAAACAAAGGCAAATGTTCATGTTCTCCAGCGTCACTGGAGCAGGACTCCGAGACACAGCTCTACGTTCCCATGAAGAATAGCAATTTTATGGTGAGTTTAAGTGGGAGAAGAGTTCTACCAGTAAGGGCACCACATTTCTAACAGCAAGATAAAAATCCAACCAACCTCTGCTGACAGTGACCTGTGAGACCACAAGCCTGTTCTCAGGTAGGAAACCAAAAAGCAACAGTGGGTCGAGAACAGATTTCCTAAGCTAGTGCAGCAAAATGTGTCCACTGGTACCAGTAGGGATGTTCTAGGCAATTTAAAGAATCTCTCAAAAGGCTCAGACTTGCACACACGTTGCTACAGCTGAACCAATGAGGGAGTGATGCTGGAGCTGGTGTAGTTCGGACACCCACCTTGACACGACAGCAACCACAAGGGAACTGCAGCGCGAGCTGCCTAGCCATGGGGACATGCCCTTTGCAATGGCAATGGTTTCTCACCCCAAAATTCACTGAGGTCAGAGGCAAAACCATCGTTAATGTCCATGGGCTGTTAATGAGCAAGGCTTTGAACACGCAGACCTCTGCTTAATTCACCTAACCACACGCACAGCCACCGAGACGCGTGAGGGGCTGCTGTACCTGTAGGGCTGCTCTCCAGTGTGCGTCCTCAGGTGCCGGGTTAGGTTTGCAGATCTTGGGAAAATCTTGCCACAGTATCTGCGATGAGAAAAGGCTCGATAAGGCAATGCAACCTTCACTGGCCTCGTTCCAGTTTCAGCTGTGCTGGAGGCACAGCCCAAATGGAATCGCTAATATAGGGTACTATTGGCATTGCTTTGGGGTAGACACTTCAATAAAAGCATGCGGCAAACAGAAGTGATGGAGACACATACACGTGGAAGAATGGAATTGGAATTGCTGGCACCGAGAGGCTTTTCTTGTGCATACACAAACGATACAGGAAAATACGCTAGCTTTAAAGATCACCCCAAATTTCTAAGCTCAGTAAGTGCTTATCTGTCACATTCAGATTTGGAATTATGAGAATCTATTATTAAAGCCTTGTATTTCAGCCTCCATGTAAGCAAATTTCAAACCTTTCAACCAATTCTAAGTGTCAGCAAATGTGACATCATTCTCTGCATTGAATAGGATCAGACCAGACAAGACTCAAAGACCTAATCCATCAAGGTATGTTTCTATAACAACGTGTCTTGAAAGAAGGTGACATGTTTTCAAAAAGATCAGATAAACTGATATGCCAGTGTCAAACGCCTGCGCGTTCTGGAGATGATCTAGAGATGCAAACAATGCAATTTAAAAACCATTCTCCAAACTCTGCAACGTGTCACAGGAGCAACCATGGTGATATACATGCTGTATATGTTACATATACACAATATATACACCTCGTGAGCCCTCCCCACTCATTGGAGTAGCACATTAATATCCAGGTTATAATTAGTCCAGTTTTATTAATCACATTTGGCCCATTTTCATGTGAGGACGGAGCATGCACAGCTCTCAAGAGAATGAGGCTGGCGGTCGCTTCTCATGACAGCTTTGAAGGTGGCATCCCTTTACTTGTAACATCCCATTTGTTTTTTTCACAACATGACATGCCAGCCTTCAAAAATAGCCACGCAGCAAATTCTGCTCCCTTTGGCAAAGCTGCCGTTCATTTGGGCTGTATGTACACCCACAATCAATTGGGATTTTTTAGCTCTGTATACTTACGTCCTAATAAATCATACATTTTCTCATCAATACCTTTGGATTATTAAAGAGAGCAAAACATGAGAAAAACGGGTCTGTAGTTTACAACCAAAAAACTCAGTAACGAAAGCACACTTGTGAATACGAAAGGGAGGAGAACATTTGGAAAAGGCGTTGTCTGTCTAATAGCTTCCAGCCCATTCATCGAGCTGCCGCGGGGTTACCTGCAGGTGTAGCGCTCCTTGCCCTTGCGCAGGAGGGTCTCGGGCAGGGCGCTCGGGGGGGCTCGGAAGTTGAACATGGACGGCACCGACTGGATCAGCTCGTTGGCCTCTGGCTTCAAGGCGCTAAAGCTCTCCAGCTTCTCGGCCATGTTCTCGATGGCTGACATCTGCAACAGAAGATGGCACAACACCCATCACGGTGAGTACCGCTCTGGCTTTCTGCCTGCTTTGAAAAACCTAGGTATAAAGCACGCACGCTCCCAAGAAAAAAGCAAATGAAAAAAGCAAACGCAGAGCTGCAGTCACAAAAATTACCAGGCAAACTAGGCACCGCGGTGGCCATGACCTTGTCCCTCTTGGAATAACTCCTGTAACTGCTGGACTGGGTGCATTCCTCAGCAAGGCCAGCGCACAGAACTCCTAATTGCTAGAATGGAATTGCTTCCACACAAGATCTAAGTTAGCCAGTGTTATTTTTTTCTTATTTCTTCTTGTTTTCTTCCTACTTCTCAGCTTCTACAGAAACACAGCTTGTGCAGTCGTGTTCTTTGGGTGGGTGTCTATGAGTCTGTGCAAACCAGCTATTGAACTATCGTCGTTTTTGACCAAATCAACAGAAAATAAAGAGATCCCAACAATAACTGAATTCCTGATTTAGTTATTTTTTAAAATAAAAGACTTGCAGGGGACAAATACCACTGAGGACACCTTATAAACACTAGCTCAACCAAAGGCTGCAACATGCCAGAGAGGCTCTGTCAATGTCCCAGCCACATCCAAGCATTCAGCCAAGTCTTCTTACACATCAGAGTTAGATGCCATGAGACAAATCCGTAACAAACGAGGCTTTGGTGGGTTTGGTGCTATGAGTTTGTTCACATGACCAGTTAGATGCCTATCTGACTTTCCTAAAACCTCTTCATATTTGTGCTCTACTCTCAGTTGTGTGTAAGCCCTACTCACTTTGGGATGCCACCTCTTGGTGTAGCTGTCTTAAAGGGCTTTAATTTTCAGGGACAGGGCATTAAATCATTCCTGGAGGTTGGCTGCCTTTAAAGTGGAACTGACCACAAAAAAACAAAACAACAAAAACCTACTCCAAAGCCACCAACGTTGTCACTTGGAGAGCTCAAGATAGCTGCTGAGCCTCCTGACAGGTGAGAATAGCCACCTGCCTCCTCCTGTCACTAAAAACATATGGAAAAATATAATAATAATAAAAAGCAACACAGAAACCCAAGATCTGCACCTAAAGACCACCACAGCATGAGCCCTGCGAAATGCCTTGCTTGAACGGAGGAGGAAATGTCACTGAAGACGAGAAGCTGACTGCTCCTTAGCCATGGCAGCGCAGGGTGCCGCGGTACCTCCCAAGCGCTCACCAACCACCCGACTAACCCAGGTCCCCAGACAAGGGCTGAGCTGGGGCAGAACTCCTTCCTCCTCGCCCCGGGAAGTGGCCAGGGTGCTCCCAGGCTGGCACGGCAAAGAGGAGATTGCCCCTGCCCGAGAACATGGATCGCTGTCATAAACCTGCATTAACCAAGTGCCAGCTGCTCTGATTTTTATTTTTAATTTTATTGTAATGGCAAGAATTGCGTGTTTGTCTCCTGAAATGACTGCTCACGTGCTGGTTAGCTCTGGCTTTGTGGCTGTTTTTTTCCCTTTAGCCTGTAGCCTGCCCTCTCATTTCATGCTCAGACTCCTAATGCCGAGTACAAATTGCAATGTACAGGGTACCACTGCCAATTTGCCAAATGTCTTTCATCAAACACGGGGAAAGAAAAAAAAAAAATCTCAGAGGGAAGTCAAGATACATTTACTTGTCAGGCAACAAATGGGAAAGCATTGCGAGGCAGTAGGGGCTGTGAGCTCTGGGGTTTGATTCATAATCACTCAGCTGCTAAAACATTCTCCACAGATGCAAGTGGACAGCACATTTGTCAATATGAAGGATTTTGACATGTACTGATCACAGGCGTGAGATATGTAATGATGATGCTGCTGGGAGAGGAGGTAATTCTATCTCGGCAGAGAGATGTCATTATCAACCCATACGACTCAACATTACCATATATTTACACGACTTCATATTTTCCTGTAGGAAGAATTGATTCTTAAAGCTTTTATAATAGTCTTTGCCCTGCCTTTAATTCCTTCTAATTGTTCCCTGCAAGAAATCGTTCGTCAGTTCTGCAATTGTGGAAAATAAATGGTTTGAATGAAAAATGACCTTTGGCCTTCGGGCTGATTAGCAGTGACAAGACAGTGCGTGGGTTACGATAGCACATATTTACGGTGAAGAATAATAAGGGCACCGAGAAGTATAATAAATGTTTTATTTCTGTATATTTAATATTCAAGTCCGTTTCATTATCTAGTGATTTTAAATCATTTTTGGATCACCATTTCTCATGGACATGGCTCCCTGCAGTAATATATTAAAGAAACTATTTTCCCCTTTACATTTAAAATGGCTTAGTCATGCTTTTTTTTTTATTATTGTTTTCAGGACTTTGCAGAGGAGAAATTGATACCGGTTCTTCTCTAATGTACACCGGTGTAGGTCAGCACTAACTCCATACTGCCTCCAGGATTACATCAGTCCCAAACTAGGTAGGAAAGCAGGATCTAATCTTGAAGCCCTCATTCAGAGGAAATACAAGCACTTCCAATTATTTTAAAGTATTACAAGATTTCCAAAAATATATTTCTCACTGTAGGAATGACTATTGTGTTTTTTTAAGACTGGCCCATGTAGTTACCTGGTATGATTTATATTTTTCAAGAAAGGCAACAAAGGGAAGTGCTTGGCCCGACGTCTTTGCTGATAAAAATCAGCGTCACCCCGCTGCTGTCGGTGTAATTACAGCAGTTACTGCCTGCTGGGGGTACGGCTCACAATGCCGGGGCGTTTTCGTAAGAATAACGAGAGCAATATATTATTATTTTTTTTACAGAGGTCAAAACTTCACCGACGCCAGCCCTGGTGAAGGTGGGGTGAAGACGAGAGGTGAGGTTGCTCCACGTCAGCCTTCCCAGCCCAGACTGTGCTCCACCGGGAAGGTCACCAGCTCCGTGCAGGAGCTGATGCTCCTCCACAGAAAACTTTCTTCTGGTGCCACTGAGGCTAAAAGCTAAAATACCAGCGGTGGGAACAGGAAATGCTGCACAGAGGTTTGGAAGGCATCAGCGATGCAGCCATAGGAAATGGAGTGAATTGCAAAGTACCAAAGGTCCGGGAGGAGGGACGGCTGCTGGCATGTGGCTCCACATGGCCAGTGCTCAGGGCCTTCAGGATGCTCTCCCTGTCACCTCCCAGCTGCTTCCCCGTTCCTCATCCTCTGCTTCCTCTCCCCTGTGTGTTTGGGGTGCCCTTCGTGCTGCACAGCACCTGGCACATGATTTGCCATGGGGGTGATGTGCCCTAGGCAGCACAGGCTTGCTACAGCCCACAAAAGCCCTGCCATCCCTGCCCCACAGCATGGCCTCACCCACTCCAAATTTAGGTCCACATCCACTGCCGTGACCCCCGGCACGCACCGGCAGGCATCCGCAGAGCAGACCTGCCCGGTGCCTTCCATCAGGCACCAGAAACGAGAGTTGTGAGAGCTTAAACTGGAGGTTGCCTCTCGATTACTGCATTGAGCAGGGGTGGCTTTGGCTCCAATCTAAGCCCTTTTTGCATCCGTTTATATTTTTGTCAAGAAGTTCACCAATTTAATTAGGTGCGTATGAAAAGATGCCGGCTTTTGTTCCTTTTAAGCCTTTTGCCTGGTAATTCAGCTGGGTGCCCCTCATTTTTTGTCTTGTGAAAACTAATGAATAACCATTTCTCATTCAGGTTCTGCTCACCATTCACGGTTTTATAGAGCTCTGGCACAGCTCCCTCGGGCATTTCTGTTCCAAGCTGCAAAATCAAAACCTACTTAGGCTCTTTTTGTGTGGAAGCTGTTCCCCGTCTCTGATCATCACTGTTGCACTTTTCTGTGTCTTCTCTAATTCTACTACGTCCTTTTTGAGAGGGGCTTCAGCTGTATTCAAGATCTGAAAGCAATATAACGTGATGATGCTTTCAGTTCCCTCCTGCTAAGCACTCAGATGATATTTTCATAACGCTACTGACTTCAAGATCCTTGTCCTGAATGATGTGAGTTAAGAGTTACACGTTCCCCTCGGCATTACGTGGTACTTATCGACACGGAGTTTTATTCTTATTTGAATCCCTGGTGACTCAGCTTTCTGTGAAACCTCTGCAAAATCTTCCCAGTCAGCTTTGGATTTAGCTGTTCTCAACAAACTGTTGGCTCTTTGTTCTTTGCCCGTTTAGCCTCCATCCCATGCTGTTTACAAACATCTTTAATCATCCAGATCCCAGTGACACCTCTGGGTGAAGCTGGTGATAAACTTCCACTACTGCAAGAATTGCTAACGTAATTCTTATCCTTTCCCCCCCCCCAGTTTTGTTTTGTTGTATTCTTTTAAGACAGTTTTTAATCCAGAAGGCTTTCCTATTCTGCCCAGCCTCCTTAGGAGCTCTCGGTGAGAATCCCTCTTTCAGCTGAAGCACAACCCACGGAACCCTTGGTGCTCTGAAGCACTGTTAAAGCAAGATTTGCCTCCGTAGGAGCCGTAACGTGGAGATGTTACTGTGGTGAGCACGCCGCTGAGCTCCCGGAGCACGCTGCCGCTACAGCATCGGTGCTGGGAGGTCAGGTGGGTGTCCGTGGCCACCCCGTCGCTCCAGGGATGGTCCCTGGGGACCACCAGGAATTAAAACATGCCATGAGGGCTCGGCACCCCAGCAAGCACCCAAGAGCCGTGGCCGTCCCGCAGCGGGACCCGGGGAGGACGGCACCACTTGGCCCCGAGGATGGGATTAGTGTAATTGCCGTGTCCCTGGTGAAAGCTCTCCCGGGAGGCAGGGGAGCGAGCAGATCCTGTTACGTATTTACATGAAGTTACTGCCTCATGGACAGGTCGCCTCTGCTCCCGATCCGAGATCGTTGAAGGACAGCGCTTTACGGAGAGCAGTAACTTTTGATTTACATCTACGCGCTGTTGATTCTATCTGCATCCAGATGTCTGGAAAAGGAAGCAGCTTTCCCCCACCTCCCTCCCACTCCCCGAGAGGCTATTAACCTCCTACTGACGCAAACTAACATGTAGTCACAATTCCCCAGCTCGGGCTCAAAAATGCAGACATTACCATAATCGGCTAAAACAAGTATTTATAAACATTTCAACGGGCAAGATACCATCAGCAGGGGCCTTGGTTATTTGTCTGAAGATTTATTAACCAACAGAAGAGAAAGTGGCATAAATAAAGCAAGGTTTGTTGTTGCTGCTTTTTAAGAATAACCTGATGATATGAAATAATCTAGCAGACAATGCCATGAATTACGTGACCTCGTGTTTTAGAAGCTAGACTCCTTCGATGCTATTATCGTAAAAACAACTGACTTTATAGCCGTAACTCATGGGAAAAGAAAGGTTCAAATGTTTGCCTTCTATTTTTAGTGTTATTTAGAGAAATCTTGAAAATCCAACTACTGAAGTTCAGGATTTCTTCTTCCCCAGTTCGAGGCGATGCTGCTTTCTCTAAAAATTATGACTTGTGAATTTGTTGTAATGTATTTGGCCATCCAGCCACAGAACTTGGCTGAGCTATGCTCGTGTCCAAAGGACGTGGCACACGTGGCTGAATTTATGAAGCAGTAGCAAGGAACTCCGGCTGATCCCCAGCATAGATCCAGAAAAACTCGATTTGGGTTAATGCCATTGGTGGGGATTTAGCTAACCTAACAGAACGGATCGTGTCCTACAATACGCCCAGTGAAACAAGGCTTTGTTAATATACTCATAACATTTCACTTATTTTAAAAATTATTTTAATTGTTTACAATGATTCTCCATAAAGGTTTTGCAAACAAAATTTGAATCTAATTACAGAATCTCTTTATAGCAACCTTCTCTTGATGGGACCAGAAGGGAAATGAAAAAGTCCACAAGCTAAATAAATTATGATCCATCCAAGAGAGGGTGATTGCCATCGAGCTGGAGTACAGCCTTCCTGCCAAACAAACAACGCGAAATAATCTTGAAATATGTGGCACACGCACCTCTGAATTGAGATAGAGGCACATGTGACACAGGAAAATCCCCCAGGATGAAGATTCACCCATGAGTCCGCATCCTGCTCTAGGCACCTTATGCTTTACGTACTGATTGCTGCTGCTGCTCCTCAAGAACCAGCATGGCCAAAAAAAAAAAGGATGACCAAACTTTGAGGTCCAAGACAACGTCAAGGAAAGCAGACCAAAGAAACAGACTGCACTGGGGCTTTCAGCTTCCCAAACACCCCCAAACAAAGCCTCTTTTCTGAGAGTCAGGGTGCACGGGCCAAATCACAAATCCAACCGCTGGCCCCAGATACTGCTAGGTTAAATTCACTCTGCTGCACAGAAGAGGTTGGGCACCACCTCCTGTGCTCTCCAAGCCCAGCATCTAACCCTGCGTCCTAGCTGCTTATCATCTGAGGCTTGCTTATGAAAATTCCTTGCAGCCTTTCCTTTGGTTGTTTTATCAGGGCAGAGGCTTTCAGGGGGGCACTGAGGCCAATGTCAGTGCAACAGGTTTTGGGTACAGACCTTCTTACAGACCCAGACACCTTGCTGTGATCGAGCTCAGTCAGGGCCTGTGGGTGCTCACAGGAGCCTTTTGGAGCCTGCTGACCTCCTTCCACCCCAGGATCCTAGCAGCCATCATTTTACAGATAGAAACCAGGGCTTTAAAGCCATGTGCACACAAGGCAAAGCTGCTCGTGGACTGCAGGCACATGGAGCAGAGCCGGGATAGCACCCTTCCCGGGCGCCCCGTGCTGGGGTGCACACAGGAAGGAGCACACTGCCACCTCAGCCCATGTTTTATGAAATCCTGGCTTCCCCTTGTGCAAACAGTCCACGTCTCACTGCGAGTGATGAGCGAGCGTGAGTCAGGCCCAGAGCCACAGCTGCCCGGCCCCAGCTCTCCCCTCCGAGACCCGAAGCTGCGAGGTTGGGAAAAATCTGGGACAAGAATTTATGGGATTGCCGTGCAGCGAGGGCCAGCAATGGGAGAGCACAACACGGTGTCATTTCACTTGCATCTGCAAAAGCAGTTGCTGTGGCTCTTTTTATTTTTTTTCAAGAGCGATTTAGACATATTAAAAATAACATTTTATAAAAATAGAAGAGCATGCTCAAGTTTATCCCACAGATACAGACAGCACAATTCCTGTTCACATGAGGGGGACCCTATGTAACTGCGCATACAGGACAAATTTGACACAAGCACTGCAAATAAATGGGTGTTTGATTTGGGCTTTGGGTACAGCAATGAGCAATTAAGCTCAAAACTTCAAAGCTATTAAAGTGACTAACTCCCACTGAAGCCAGTGTGAGACAGAAACGTGAAGTCCTCCGAGGCGCTAAATTTTAACGTCTAGAATGCAGATTAAATATTTACAACTACTGCAATCTAACAAGATTTCAGCCTGAAAATTTTCACTGCAATCTCTGAAGGAAACGCCTTGGAACAATTTCATTGAAATATAAACAAAGACTTCATTTTGAAACCCTTACGTACTTAGGTAAAGCTCCCATTGCCTTCACCAAATAAAAACTGCAGGATCAGAGAAGTGAAAATAAGGCCAATCGGACATAACAGACATTTATCCGCTACAGCTACAACGCACTGTAGGAAAGAGTGGCATGCTCCGTAATTGTGTGGTAAGCTATCCTTCATATTGTATTTTTCTTATGCAATTTATTTCACAGTGATTAAATCAAAAATATAAGCAATGAACTTACCCAAATTCTTTGATCAGGCAATTGGAACTGGGAGCAAAATTGAAACAAAAACAACAGATTATTCCTGCATTGGAACCCTCATTGCAATCAAACTACTAATTAAGATTTTATTTAAAGGTACTAATTAAAACATTATCCTGAATGATTTGTTGCATCGGGGCATTCTCTCCCTAAAAACACTTGTAACAGCAAATGACAGTGAAATACAATTACGTGACCTAATCAGCTTTTGGCCACTGGCACTGGGAGGAGTTTTGCAGGGACTGCAGGGTTTATGCCTTTCATCTCTAGTCCAACACCTATTTTAAAGATCTGTCTGTTAGTGTTCCTATCAGCAAGTTTAAAAAGTTTAGTTCTTTTTTCAAATGGCAAGTTTCAGAAACAGATTCACCTACAGAAATACGAATTCATAGGACGCAGACAATGACAAATATTTTGCTCCTGTTTTACAGAGACAGAGCCTGCCAGCAGAAAATGAAAACCTGCGGGGCAGTCCACACCTGTGCTTTTACAGGGGCGAACGGGACTATAAAACAACAACACTTTTCTGCGAGCTGCTCCCCAGTCCTCTATAAACGCCGCGCCAAACTCTGCCTTTGCAAACAGGAGACTCTGTTCTATTAATGTCAGCGAGAAAGCAAATTTGGACATTTACTTTCTTGACAGGACACGTGATGGTGGTTTCCTTTTCTTTTACAGTGTATTAGGAGTGCATGTCACACTGATGGCTTTTGTATCCGCCCAGCTCACAAGTTCCACGCTTTAACCTAGCGGACAGCTAAGTGACAAAGTGAAAGCCGGTCTTTACCCTGGAATTTGTTGCTATTGCAAATGAGCAATGCGGAGGGATGGGCAAAAAGGCAGACCGCAGCTACCGGGGCACACGGCAGGAAAATCCTACTGCCACTTGTAGCAGCACAAGCCCCCCCACAGGCATCCCCCTGCCTCGCGGTGCTGCTGGCAGGACACAGCCCCGGCACCACGGGGAGAGGACTCTGCCCCCAGCCAGCCCCAGCGGCACGGAGGTGGCACCTGGCGTGGTGACGGTGCTGGGACCTTCCTCAGGCACCAAGGAGAGGTCTAACCAGCGCAGGAGGGGGCAGATCCTGCCCGCTAATAGCCCCTTGTTTCCATTTCACCTGAGCGCCCACGTCACCCTCTCCCAGCACCCTGCAGATACTCCTCCAGCTTCCCCCCTGGCACGTCACTCGTTCACACAAAGCTTCGTAGAAAAGCATCCGGCTCCTTCCCATCCCAAACAACCTCCTCATGGTGCAGTTCTATACAAAGAGCCTCCTTCCACACTTGCCAACCACTGACAGCATCAGACCAACGCGTGCTGAAGCCCGCAGTCCCCCTGTCTAACTAAAGAACAGAGATTTACACCTTCTGAAAACCCAGCGAGGATTCAGCACAATGCTATTATTTCTTCCATGGATACAGCACCTTAAATAGCCTCATTTGAATAATTTACCACCCCTTATTTGTTCTAACAGGATCGCTCACTTGATGAACCAGCCCAGTTTTACACCAGGGGAGACAAGGAGGATTCGGCTCCCATTTGTGCATCGGTGCATTGATGCCATCTGCTACAGAACGGGAATTTCTACTTGTCACTTCACAACTCCGGCAAATAAGGTAACTCAGCAAGAGGTGCTGAGCTGCTATTAAATCCTGTACATAAATTCTCAACAATTTTAATACTTAATAGACCCTTCACTTCCTACAGGCATTGGAACTGGAAAAGGCTGTGCTTCTGCACTCTCCACCCATGCAAGAGCATTACGGCAGTGCATCTGCAACGAGACATGCCACCAGCTGTCCTTCCCAGCCCTCCACAAGTCCCAGACTTCAGAATATATTCCGTACAATTGAGGACATAACAACTGTTGGTTTCATTGCGGAAAAAAAAGAGGGGCAAATTGTGACAGACTGGTGGCATGGTCTGCCCAGGAATTCAGAGGAAGCTGCACCAGACAGGAGCTCTTGGCGGCACAAGACCCATGTGGGTGTCATTATTAGGGTGAACGTGCCCATAGTCAGCAAGGGGCTCAAATTTGCAAATAACACAGAGCATTTTATTTCAAGAGTATGATTTTTTTTGCAAATCTATTTATTTATTTTGCACAACTTTTTGCAAAATTGCCTCGAGCAAAGAAGAGGAGGACAGAATGAGGGTGCAGTGCTGCTGAAGAAAAGCAATGTGCAGTCTGCACACACGTACGTACTCTTTCTGTACTGCATACACACTGAGCTTGTTGCACTGTTTCAGGGACACCCTTGTAAATTGTTGTTCAGCAAGTGAGAAGCAGGATTATGGCCTATGCACAACACACCAGCCCTCTCGTATAGCATGGCTTCGGGCATGGAGAAGGAACCCTACACGCTGTCACCCATGACTGCTAGATAGGACATTTGCATTAGCAGGGTTGAATGCACTGGGTAGAAGGTTTTCTCTCTTTGCTGGGAGTCCTTCAATGTTAACAAAAGCAATTGGTTGTGTAAAAGCAGGCAAATAGCCAGGGTGCTCAGTTTTGCTTGCCTGACTTGGAATCTACACCGACTCCCTGTAGGCAACACTGCCTCCACTGCAACGGCCCTGAAAAAGATGGGCAGCTGCGAGCGTTGGTGGCGACGCTATGGTTTTGGAGGAACACGGTTCTAAAACATACATGTAGTTCGAATCTGGCTTCCTCTATAATCAAAACATGTTGTTTCATCTGCAAAACATCAAGAAGCTCAGAACAATGCTTACGCTTTTCCACCACAATGGTGAAGCAAAAACTGTGTGTTTTAGGAAATCCAAAAATGACTAAGACCGCATTCATTTCTCTGCACCTGCTTTGAAGCATCAATAGGCTTGTTTACAACATCAAAATTCCAAAAATACTTACTTGTGGATGAAACAAGAATCCCGGGGAAGGTCTCAAGTATTTCTCTTTTAAAGCTTCGAGTGGGTCAGTTAACTTTCTTTTCTCTACTCTGTAAATGTTAAAATTAGATTTGCTTATGATAAATCAGTCTCAGATATTAATAATTATACAGCTACTCATGTTTAAAACAGTCAATTATACATCAAGCAGTTTGTTTCTCAGAGGTAATGGTAAGAGATAAGGAAGTACAGTCAGCTCCGGGTTCCCGCACACGGCTCGTTACTGCGGGCGGGGGCTGCGGATCGCCGTCGAAGGGCGATCGTGCCATTTACATAGGAAGCAATCCCACTTCAAAAGACCAGCAATAATGGTAGCAAAAAGCAACGACTAACTACCGAGGACTTTTATGAAGAAATAAGGCGACCAAGCGTGCTCTCCACTCAGCGGAGTGGAATTCGAGGCAACGGGAGCTGTGAGCAAAGAGGTGCCTTCCTGCCTGCCCATGCGAGACCTCACTGTTGCCATCCTGGAGACCATTCTCTGCGTATTTAGGTGGCCCTAAATGAGGCTGTACGAGAAATGCAGGCTTGCAGGAAGGCACTGGAGCCAACCTGCCACCAACCAAGACTGTGATCAACTAACGTGCGTGTTTGGGAGGGAAGCGCAGTGTGGGTGATTCAAAGCAGTGTGGAAATTTGAGGTCTTTTTGCTTTCTCTGTCACTGATGTGTACGGTTTAAGGGACAGATCCTGTTGTCCTTACGTAGATGTCATTCATGGCTCAGTAACAAGCACCCTTGTACTATGTTGCCAGAATTTCTATAGCCTTCGTTAGTTTGCAGCGCGGGCCCATAAAACACAAATAATTATTTCCACTGCTTCAGGCATTTAAAATCACCGTGACACAAAGAAAACCTACGGTCTAATACAGGTATCAATCTGACATAAATAAAATCATCCCAATAAATAACATCATACCATGTTTCTTCATAATACCTGTTATCTCAGGTGGGAGCACTGTGCAAAAACTATGCCCATAGCATTTCTTTTTCGATAAAGTAATAACAAATTAACATCGTTTTCACGGCCATAACCTTTTTTAACAATAGGCTGTAAAATCGGTCATAAAATCGGTCATTTAGATTATAAACAAACTTTTTTTTTTTGGCTAATATTTCCCTAGGCTAATTTAGATGCATGACTTCAGCTGATTGCAGATATGCAAGCAGAAAGGCAAAGGGCACGAACGGGGGCTGACGTACACAGGATGTAGGTGAAATCCAGATCCCAGTGAAATTGGTGTCAGCTCTACTGGAAGACACCGAGGGGTCGGCGTTTTACAACTGGTTTTCAAAACCTCACTTGACTGACAGTGTCTGCCTGCGTGCCTGTCAAAGCCAACACAAAGGCTCCCATTGATTTCGTAAGGCAGATCAGATTAACTAACCCATGGTTAGGCTTTGTACACACAGGGACATTGTGCCTTCAATTATACTAATGAAATGCCTAGATAAATCCAGCCATTACTCAAATCAGTGTTAAAAGGGGCAGAAATCACTCTCAATTTCCATACTTTTTATGCACCTTAGGATAAATTTGCTTCTTGTTGTTCTTACGAGATCTTGCCATTTAATTCAGGAAGAACAAAGAGGTGGTGCACAACTGGCAGCCTTTTGGGATGTTCTCTGATTTCCAGGGAAGAAAAGAAACAGGAGGCAGTAAAGCCAGGTTGGAAGCATTTTGGAAGAAAAGTAATTTGTGGCAAACCAGTGCTGTCAAACACACAGTAAATATAAAACCACTTACTACTGATGCCAGTGCAACAGTCCTGCACATCAAGCTGTGCAGGTTAAATCAGCGACTCACTGCAAATAGGGCAGTAATGAAGACTTGCTAATTATGGCATTACCGCACCCAGGGTGTGCAGGTCAGCAGGCAGCCTGCCCCTTTCCCCCTGCAGTGACCCCTGTAGGGTCGGCAGGAAGGGAATGGGGTTGTCCCGTGCCTGCGGGCAGGTGGCCCCTAACTGCTGTACCAAAGGGTGCCAGGGAGCAGCGTTACCTGTAAATGGGATCCATAAAGAAGGGAGTCGGTCGGGCGTGCTGCAAAGAGGACTCAGACGCTTTCCTTTGCTCGAGGTCGCCTCCTTTCTTTTCACCAAAGACGTGGTTTTTCCGAGGCTCGGCCTGTTTTGTGCCACTGGCTCGACTTCTGCTGCCCATGCTCAGATCTAGAGGCTGGTCCTGGCTTGCCGCAGGCGGAGCTGCTGGCTTTGAGGGTATGGGAGTAACGGGCTTCTCCTCCTTACGCTTAGTGGTGAGGTCAAAGGGAGACTCAGAGCTTCCCTTTGGGATCTTCTTGAGTTCACTGGGTGATTGGGGCTCCACTTTCAAGGGTAACGGTCTCAAGTCTCTATCAGGAAATGGATACATTGATTGAGAGAATGCTGGAAAAAATGGGAGGGGAAACATGGAAGGGTAAGGTAAAGCTCCAACTTTTTTGTCTTGCAGCCCCACAAGTCCTGTTGAACCAAAGTATTTCTCAGCAATAGAAGCAATAGCCTTTATAGAATCATTCACCGCTCCTGACACCGCAGTCTGCTCCTCTAAAGATGGTGAGAAAATGGAATGATTGCTGTGGTCTTTCTTATTATTTATTGAAGCCAAACTCTGCAGAGAGCTTACTTTGTCTTTGAACATTTTACCATTTTCTTTAAATTTCTCTTTCTCACTTTCAATGTCACTTTCCAGATCAGAGCCAGAGGTGGTTTCCAGGTCACTGCCACTGGGGGTACTGACATCGTCAAGGTCACTACTCTCTGACTGGTCACTGAGTTTCTCATGCGGCCTCTCTTCAGAGGACCTCTCTGGTTGAAGCTCCACTGGCTTATTTTCCCCTACAGATGGTTGCTTATTTAGTGCCTTCAAAATATCCTGGGTGGCTGGCAGTATCTGAGGATTGGTCATGAGGGGACTTTGACTTTTGTTTGTCTGATCTGCGCTCGGTAGTCCTTTAACAGGAGAACTAGTAGGTAGCAAAGGTGGCCTGTGGTACAAGCCTGAAGGAAACAGACCAGGGAAGCTAAAAGAAAATCCAGGAGCTGTTGGAAAGGTAAGACCAGCAGGATGCCTATTGGCTCCAAAATAGTCAGCAAGGCCCGGATTTGCATGATTCATATTAACCATGGACGTTTTATCCATAGCTGGGGTTCCAGGAAGTGAAATGCCTTGGCCAAAAAATCCTCCTGCTGCAAAATGGTTCTTGCCCTCACAAAATCTCCTGTGTTTATTTAAGGAAGACGTAGTGCTGAACATTTGTCCACAGTCTTTGCACTTGATTTGGGTTCTGCAATCAGCATGCATGCGCTTATGTCGACAAAGGTTTGAAAACTGAGTATAGGATTTATGGCAGACCTCACCTGTATGTAAACAACAACAACAACAAATCTCAGGCTTTATGATAATTGCCCCCACCCTCAAAATTTTGCAAATAAAACCATTTTTACCCTCCAAATGTCAATTAGGAAGCCGTTAAGGAGAAGTCTGGGTGCACAAAAGCTACTGTACTGTTCCAAAGCAAGGCATCCAAGCAGACAAATGTCTAAAGACAGCACCAAAAAACCCCCTCCAACAAACCAGAGCAGGTCTGAAATCACTAAAAGATAACGCTTTTGGCTCCTCGTTTGCTCTTTGCATTGCACAGCGTTGCACATTCGATACCATTATTTCGCATTGCGTTAGCACCCAGAGCCCTGCCACGAGCCGTGGCTTGGTGCTGTAACACGGATGAACCCACGGTGCTCCTGATGAGTGAGCACTCATGTCCCCAGATGCCTCCATCAGCGTCACTGTGCACACGTGTAAGTTAGCCAGAAACATTTGCAGGGCCAGGCAGGAGACAGACAGAGCTGCCTGGCAGAGCTCTCGGCCTGCAAGACCCAAGGACATGAAAGAGGCAAAGGAGAAGACAACCAGGTATTTCCAAGGGCATACTATTATTAACAGACATTATTTTTGATTCATAATTAAGAAGTTAATCTCATGAAAGCCCAGGCTACAGCTTCTAGAGTAACCTCAGTCTGGTACTCTTGCATGCCCAAAGCGTTTCCATATGTGTAATGCATACGGTCCCTACAGGTGCCTTAGAAGCCGTAACTATAAATCCATGTTTTAATAACTTTACTAGTCTTAATATTACTTATTTGTTTCTTGCCCACGAAAAAAAAAAAAAAATACACCGTATTTCAACAACAACTTCCTTTAAAAATGCAGCTGTATTTGTTTGCGTGTCCGATGCTCAGAACAGCTCAATGGATTTCCTTCCAAGCTCCTCTGGGATGAGAGTAACTTCAGCCTCACAAAAGAAGCACTTAGAGAAAGCCAAGGGGAGATCTACCTTGATCTCCTGGGCCTGAGCTGGACTGCGACACTCATCGTGCTGCAGCACAGCTTCCAGCTCGCAGTTTGGGTAGCAGGAGGCTGAAAGTCACCCCATCAACAAGTGCAGAGCAAGATGCACCACTGTGGAGACTGAATTATGTCAATGAAGCCAATGGGATTTTTTTAGTTCCCCACAAAATCTTTATGTCACTTTTTTTTCCTTCTTACATTTAGTGTAGGTTACCATTTTTATGATTTTTCTGGTCTCTTTTCCCACCCTTCGGACTAGCGGGGACAACCAGCTGCGCTCCTCAATGCGCTAATATCTGTCCGTGCCTCTGGACTACCTTGCTTCTCCTGGTATCAGCTCTAGCTTTGTTTAAAAACAAGGCAACAACATTATCAGTAAGCAGTGTTATCCCTCTGTAATAAATCTCTCTTTTTTTTTTTTTTTCCCAGCCAGGAAAAAGCATGTTGCCACTGTATTTTTATTTAATTTGCGTTATATCATCGGCTCTCATCTTTCACACATCAAAGCCACACAACAATACACATTGTGTATTCTGAGGCCTTTTTAACAATCATTTTCATGATTTGAGACAGACTGACATAATTTACAATGCCTCTATTTTAAGCCTGCAAAGGAAACTGAATTGAATGTATCCCATCCTGCACTGTTGGTTCCCATGAACTGCAATCACGTCCTCTGACTTCCACTCGCACCGGGCCCTGCGCTAACCTTCCTGCTCGTCCAGATCGCTGCCCTTGAGAAACTTGACCACTTGTTGTCATGTCTCGACTGTTTACCTCTTCAGGAGGCTGCTCCATATCTCAGCAACAATGCTCCCATTGTTCGAGGGCCTGATCCTGCCCGCGCTGCACCCACCCCTTCTCCCTATTCATGCCCCGTTGACATCCCTGGGACAATTCGTGGGGTAAAGAGCGCAGAATTGGGCCCAAGCACAGGAAATTTGCAATGCGGTAATTCAGGAAGAATGTTTGTTGCTGTGTATCAGTTAGTGTTCCTGCTGGAAATCTTCATTCACAAGGAAAGAAACAGAAGAGAAAGGAAAAAAAAAATGAAAGAGAAAAAAAAAGAGCACAGAAAAGAAAAGAAGAGCTGCTCTTGCTCCTTTAAAATGCTTGATTTTTTTCTTAATAAGTGCCTTCTGTTTCTCTTTTAGGAAAATATTTTATTTGCCTGTTTAATATGGAACTATTTTTTATTTCATAGAGAACTACTTGTTGTATTTCCTTTCCTGTGTTTCATTTGCTGCAAATATAAAGCTCTAATTTTCTGCTGTTTTCTCCTGTTTTTAGCCTCATCCCAGCTATAAGATCTCTTCTAACACCAAAGAAACTCATTGCCATAGCTCACGGGACAGGATCAGGCCCGCACAGTTAAGCTTACGGAAGCTTTGTGCAGCCCTCTCCAGCACTGCTGAGCTCTTGCACAAGAAGTTCCTCCCGCTTCCACTGGCTGATCACAGAAACCGAAATTAAACTGACCACGACGGTACAGCTTGAGTGAGCACATCCACAGGCCTTCACAACCTTCATTTTGGGTATTACGGGCCAGCTCCCATCACATCCAAGCAGGAAACCTCCATCCGCACTGATGGAGTTGTGCGCGATGCATTACAGCAGAGCATCAGACAACGTGTTTTTCTTCAAAAAAACAAAATCCCCATTCTCCCTTCTGAAAATGCATACTTACAGAACTAGGCTAGTGTATGATTTAAAACAAATCATATTTTATGGGCTCTCGATTTTCTAGCAGGTTGTGCTAAGGGCCTGCTCCTTCTCTACAGGATTATATTAAATGTAATGCTGCAGTCAGAGTAGCAACTGGGGGAAAAAGGGTTTATTGGCACAGATCTAGAGTTTGGGAAGTTCTCCTTTATAGGAGATACATTATCCATTTATTATTCTCCATTAAACTACTCGGAAGTCAACAGAACTGAGATATATTCTACTCTTGGAGACACGCAAAGAGAGACCCTTACAAACTGTTAAAGAGAGTTGCAAAATATTCATTTGACTAATGCATCTGATCTCAGCTTTAAAACACAACTAAATGGATAATGGTAAAAACATTAAAATATACATCTTTTTTTATTATTACCTTGATGAAGCAATTAGCTGGTGTACTGAGGAGTTCACCTTTCTAAGGCTAACAGTTATTTAAAGCTATTTAATGAGGTGCCTCTTGCATTTAACAGCCTATTAAAAACATGGGCTTTCAAGGTTGACCAAGAAATTTTGGGGACAGCTCCAAAGTCCTTACTGCCCAGAGGAGTCTCACTCTCGGGGCTGTCCCCTGAACCCGGGTGGGATGTGGCAGCAGCGAGCCGCTCACCCAGCGCCCGCTGGTTCTGCAGAAGACCAGCTGTGCAGATTGCCTGCACTGCCCCGACCTCCCCGGGAGTCCCGGGAGCCAGGACTACTCAGGCAAGTCCTTGTTACAAGATCTACCTCTTTTTCACCACATGACTTTTATTTCCAAGTAAAGCTTTGCTTAAAATGTAGTGGATGGGGGACGGTTATCAACTTTAATTGCTTCCACGTATCAAAGCAACAGAAGCTGGGTTTGATTTCTCCTGTTACACCTTATTACATCCTTTAAATCTTAGTGCCATACTTTTAAGCAGCTAACTTGTAAGGGAAGCTTCCCTCCTTGCAGCTTTTATTGCTGCACAGATCCAGGTTTAACCCAAACTCCCAGCCTGTCTCCCAGACTGCAGAAATTCATCTCGTGCTTAAGCACGCTCCGTACCGCGATCGTCTCTGGACCCCAAATTAGCCAGCAGTTAAGTTTGCATATTTTCTGCTTATTAAAAAAATTACCCTAAGTACTATTTTGAATACGTTCGGTCTATTATGGCATGTGGTTTCTATTTGGAGAGGCTGGAGATTTTGCGAAGGCAGTGAGTAATTACCTTAGTGTTGGTGAGTTTTCACTCAAGCTTGGGCGGTGTACTGTAATAAGAGACAGTTGCCATAAACAGACTGGTAGAGTAAATCATGGTGTGTGGCCTTCTGGTGGAAAACAGATATCTCCTTGAGGTGACCCTACCTCCCTCCCATTGCTCAGCAAAGCCTACCAACATGTGGTCTCCAAACCCTTTTGTTCTGTAATTACATGGCTATTATTCAGAGGTTGCTCAATGGGTTTTCATCTCTCATCCTGTGCATTTCAAGAACAGCGGTTGCTGGTTTGATTTATCAGAATAAATAGTAACAAAACCATTTTAAGATTATTTCACTTGAGAGAGGTGCCGCTTTCGCAATTTTGTGCTGGGCACTGGCTGCAAGAGGACTAACTGAAGGTTCCCTACCTGGGCCAGAAGCTATCGTTGTCTAATAAGTATAAATTTAAAGTGTAATTACTTAACCTGTAGTCCTAGGTCTAAGAATTATTAGTGATGTTTATTATTGGATTGGGTTAGTTATACATCTTACTGAAGAAGCCCATCAAAAGGATTATCTAACCCAATGGCAGATATACAGACTTCCCATAAATTAGTCTTGCGAGCCATTACTGCTCCCCTTGAGGCATTATACGACCCAAAGCATGTGTCAAAGCAGCATTTTAGAGCTCCCTGGGTTTCTATATGCTGAGGAGGCAAATGCCCCAGTCGCAGCCGCCCGCTCCAGTGAACGGGACCTTGCAGTATCATCTGGAGCTGCAACTTTGCTGTCTTCTGCTGCAACAGCAACCTGCCGTGCCTAGCATGCTGCCTGGCTGGGGTGTCACTTCTCCTGTCAGACTTGGTGTGAAATAGGAGCATAGAAAATACAGTCAGCTGGAAAAAAGTATCAAGATGACATTTGGGTAAATTCTTTTTGAGAACAGCAGAAGGTGAAGAAGTTTAGAGAACAGGGAAGGGAGGTGTTCAGAAGGTGCTTTTAAAGCCATAGCAGGTGCCTGAAAAGAACGTGGCAGACATTAGTGCTAGCAAGAATAATATTCTTAAGTATTTTTTGCCTCTGCATCCCTGGTGAAAGGGAGAGAAAGCAACTTGCAACATTACTGTGTGCACCCAGATTCTCCGATCTCACACCAGGATCTGGCCAAGTAGCAAACACAACCCTTGGGACTCTGAGGACCTGATTTATAGCCCGGTATAGAGTCAGGCCCACACATAGGAGGCAAGTTTTATTGCTGGAGCAGCTGTTGGCAAAGCTCTAATAGCTAAACCCAGTACTTAAATTTGGGGCATGCAAAAGAGCCTCGAGGAGGGAGGCAAGCTCCTCTGGCTGATATACAATGGCTTTAAGGTTTACTTTCCAATTCCCGCAAAACTCATGCTATCTGCTGGAGAGACCCTGTGGCCCAAAATTAATTTCTAGAGCAAAGCAGGCTTTCAGGTCCTGCTAGCTCTGCCTAACACCCAACGTATCCAGACTGTGCCATCCCTACGGCTGGATGGGACACCCTCCCTGCCCTTGCTGGTACTGTCACCTCCTCCCCAGCACCAATGCTGCCCTGCGTGGCAGGGATGGATCCAGCACTGCCTGCAGCATGGGGGCTGCTGCTCCTCCAAAGGAGCAGGAAGGACAGCAGCCAGCTCAGCGTGGTGTAAAGCACGGCTCCCTCTTGCCAGATCTCACTCCCCACTTGCCCTTTGCATCTATGCATGGAAAAATATCCCAGGGACAAGAGGTACATTTATACATCACACAGTGTCTGCCTGAAAAGGAAAGTCATATGAAAGCAATGCTGTGCATCGGACTATGAATTACCCAATTCTCATTTAATAACTCACAGCCCCCACGAAACCAAGGAAGCACAACACAACCTCCTGCCTGCAGATTATGCCGCTTTTTGACAAAAGAAACACACTTAACCAAAGACGTTTAGTGGAAGACTTACATATAAAAGGTTTGACACTGCTGTGGATGTGTTTATGCTGTTTGAGGCCTGAAGAAGTGGCAAACGTTTTGCCACACTCTGGACAAGCGTGAGCACGAGCCCCAACATGCTGGGAACGAATGTGCCTCTGGAGGTTGCTGGGGTCCGTGAAAACCTGCTAGGAAATGAGTACTCATTAACCAAGAAACTTAACTGCAGAAGAAGCCAGTTAACACAAGCGTCTTTCAGAATTCAGACCTCAAAGCTACTGGGAGCTTTTTAGGATTAAAAAATGGTGGATGCTTGTTGCACCTCAACACGGCCTATGGGCATCAGTGGGAGCTGTGCCTGCAGGACGGGGGCTTGCAGGACGGGGCCTCTGTTTCCCAGGATCAGCCAAATATTTGGTGGAGCTGTTAACACCTATGCAGCCACCACAGCAGAAGCATTTGCCCCTGCGATTAGAAGTCATGCTTTTGAGGCCAGTGACTTCCTGTGCAACACCTTCACAGAAAACGAGTCAAAATACGGCTACGTGAAACCTCCAAACACTACTGCAATATAAACACTTTGCTGAGCACATGGCAGCAAGAAATCTCACTCACAGGCCCAGTATCTAGGGCTTGGCTGCAACTTACAAGTGTCAGCTCAATGCCAATTTCCCATTATTGCAGCAAATCTACTTAAATATGAGAAAGTGCTTAAGCAAAAGGCGCAGGCTTTGGGAATCTGGTAAAACATAATTTCATACAAATACACCGTGCAGCAAGCACTGTGCTGGAAGTGATACAGATGCTCTGATCTCATCTGTAGATGAGATGCTCTAGGGATGAGATGCTCAGCGCAGTCAGAACCAGGCATTTTTTCTTATTTTGATTTATATTGCAGTAGTGTCCTTCCAAATCAAAAGGGGTGGGAAGCTAACATACACAAAGTAAAGATTTAAACCCTTGGGAAACGGGCTGAAGCGCTACGGGAGCGCTACGCCCTGAAGTACCCCAACCCTGGCTGCCCCTGTGGGCTCAGTGACACGAGAGATGCCGGGCAGCCTACAAATTCACTGTACCTTGGCACAGTTCTCACACTCGTAGTGCTTGCCGCTGTCATGCGACATTTGGTGACGTATCAAGTTGGACTTCCAGTTGAAAGCTTTGGGGCACTGGTCGCACTTGTACTCCCGCTCTTCGCTGTGGGACAGCATGTGCTTCTCCAGGCTGCGGAAACAGGAGCAGGGGTTACCAGCAGTTGGCAGATCAGATAACCACATTAAGAAAAAAAAAAGGCCCAAAGGCCCAATCCCAACAGAGCCAGGTCCGCTGCGTGCCAGGCCTGTCCCTGCTGGGAGGCAGAGCATCCCCTCTGTACCACGGTAACACATCGGCTGACATTTCACCAGGCCACTTGCAAATACTCCAGCAGATGATGCTTCCATCACTCCCCAGGGAGATTATTCCATCCACCTCTCAATATTTCACTCTGGTAATTCCTCCCTGCAGTCTGAATCATTTCTACCTTATTGCTCTCACTCCAACGACATCTAGGATCCTATCACCTGATGTCGCTCCGCTCCTACGATGGCACTCAGTCTTTTCTACAGCAGGAGTAGACTGGAATAACTCCAGTGGTAGAGGACAGAAAGAGCATAAGCAAGCAGAACAAAGCTTCTGAATACAGCACACTAAGAGTAAAGTTATCCTTGATGATTAATTATGTTCAATTATGTAGTTCTTTCCTTAGTAGTTTGTTCAGTCTGTTAGTAGCATATTCAATTCCTACCTGATTTCTTTCGCATGTCTTTGAAGTCATTTTCACCTCTGAATTTTCTGAATTTGTCTTTTATTAGTCATCTGCAGCAATTAAAAATTGGGGCCTTGCCTGCTAACATTTCTAGAACAATTGCCTCTCCACCATGCACTGGCAAACCAATCTCAATCAGACCTAGACAGACCCTTGTCCCCACTCTCCCAGACGCCTGATGTGGGTACACCACCCACCATCAGCACCAGAACACTCCTGGCCCTCCCCCAAATGTCCAGACCTCAATCTTCACACTCAGCTCTTTCTCAGTTTAATTATGCACACCCTCCAGCGTGGCTCATTCGGGCCTTTTGTTTTATATAATCTGTGTATAGCATGCTTCTGTACTTTTTTTTGCAGGGAACTGTCTTTGTGGTGTATTAGCCTCTCAATAATTCAGGAGTTCGGAGAATGACTGCATTCTCTCTCATTTTTCACTCTTTCTCACAGTACTGCCCATCTATTTATGATGACTCGTTCTTTGTTTTCTGCCCTTTCTTTTTAATATTTAATTTTTTAAGCTAAATTTACATTTGCTCAATGATTCCCATATGTTAGATATTGTCCTCTGGTTCATGGGCAGAAAAGAGCTTTAACACCAAATAACTCACCATGGAGAGAAATGTCAGCCCCAACTACTGCCGCACCCACCCTGCTGCAGCCCTTTCAACTTCTCTACTGACATCAGCCCTTCTGCATCCATCACTCGGGCTGAAAATTAGACACGTGGAGCTGGAAACTGCCCAGCAGCAGGCAGCGAGGACGGCGTTGCGCATGCACAACTTCACACTCCGTGTCTGTGACCTATGGGAGCAGCGTTTGGCACGTCGTGTTCTAGATATTCTAAGTAATTTCTACCCAAAAGTGGGGAGAACTCACTTCGTCTGAACTATAACCACTCCTCTGATTTCTCTGTCATGAGCCCAACTCAGGGCATCTAAAGATCTGATTATCAGAAGATCCAGTTCTTAAATTCAGGTCCCTATTAATAATTGAATTTCTGATTTATTGAGACTCCATCAATTTCCAAGGTCTAAAACACCAATGAGCAGAAAAAAATTATTCATCTTTGGTGCGTACTCCAAAAGGTGTCAGATTCTGCCCTGGCTGATGCCCTGCATGATCTGACCGAAGCCATATCAGAATTTGCCCTATTAAATCATTTTAAAGCACTTATTCCTACCTTTGCAAATCTGGGAAGACTTGATCGCACTCTTTACACTCCTGGATTTCATGCACATCCTGAAGGTCGTTCTCATTCTCAAGCTTTTTCTGGAAGTCCTCCTCCACCATGGAGAATGCGGAGTGAGGTGTGCTGCAGGGGAACTTCTGGTGGTCTACAAGCTCAGCCTTGGACTCAAAGAGCTGGTCGCAGTCCTCGCAGCGATACTGGCGCTCCTCTGGAAGACAAAACGGTTGATGAGATTACACCAATTTTCGGTCTTTTTAGTTACTCTCAGGAGTTACTCAACAGTGTAGTTAAATAAATGGCTATTTAGTAAAAAACAAAAACAAAAGCAAAACAAACAAAAAAAAGAAGCAAGGATGCTTTGTAATACTTTCTAATACCACTTTAATTCTAAAATATATATGGCAGTGTACTGCTACCTGCTTGGGTGACAACCAGTAGGGATTCCTAAAATTGGCTTGGTACAAAAGTCAGTGTGCTTAAAACTATCCTAGAAAGCGATATATGGGATCTGAGGTGGATATCCAGTGCAGGTTCTCGGTCTCTGCCTATTCGAATGAAGCGGACTGACACAAACACCAGCAATTCAAAGAGCCAAAAGGTTGTTCATAGCTTTTCAAAGTCTCTTCATTTCCATTCCAGCACCCAACCCTGTTCAAGGTGAGCCAGAGCGAGAAGAAAATCCCAAAATGCAGGTGTGAAGAAGGGAATCCTATGCTGTTTGTTGTTGTTGTTGTTGTGTTTGTTTTTTTTTTGTTGGATTTTCCACTGACAGCCCACATGAGTAGCCACATGCCCTGTTCTGGTTCCAGAGTTATCTGCCCTGCAGATACAAATGCCCAGGTGCCAAGGAGTCTGGCTGAAATCTTGGCTGGATATAATTGGTGCCTACTTGAGGGCTGAGTTGCTCCAGAGAAATCACCACTAGGACTGCTTTCTACTAGCAATACTTCGGTCCAAATCTGTTCCTAAATTAGCCCTGTGGGACACATATTCCTGTGTGACTGCAGAGAACTCCTCTGGTGTCGTTGATACAGCTTGACCAGATGGAATAGGCATGGAAAACAGTATGCTTAAAAAGGGTGACAACTTTAGCAACAACTAAAGTCACCAACATACCAAAAAACAAA
>NC_048901.1:21498829-21510659 GCF_011077185.1 Oxyura jamaicensis | reverse complement strand
CCCCCCCCCCCAATTAGAATGAATGAATAATCCCCAAACTCTTCTTCAGAGAGCAGAAGATACTGCTGCAAAGGTACAGGCAGGTATAAGAAAGCACAGCCCTTGACACCTGTGTCCTACCCTGGGAAGACCCCTGTGTGCAGTCCCCAAATGCCTAAGAATTTGTAAAATGGCCACATGGGCATAAACCACAACCTAATGAGCATCCAGCTAATAACCTATAGCCAGCTGTGGCTTCCTAACCCACTGCACTATGGACAGCAGAGCAGAAGGAGTACTTGGAGGTAGGGACAAATCTGAGGCATCCCAATCTGCACAGCATCAGTAGGAGCTCAGGAGTTTTACACCCAGGCCCTGTGCGTTGGATGAATAATGAATGAGCACGAGGAGGAAGGATGGCTGTGTTCTCAAAAGTGACAGCAACATTAACAACCTGAGATTTTCTCTTTTCAAAAGAGCAGTTGTTTGGCAAACTGACAAAAACCCAAACCAACACAGTCATTATCGGGGTCCATACATCTTAGTCCTAAAGGACCGGCAACTAGCAGAGTCTGGAGATAATGGTATGGACTCTCTTCCTTCTTCTGCAGTACCCAAAACCTAATTAAGTTTCATTTCTGAAGCCTTAGCGATGCCCTCAGTTACCTCTGCAGACCTCTGTTTCTGCCAGGGAGGTTTGCATACATAAAGGTAAGACCTGGAAGAGTTGCAGGGATACAACGCTGAGAAAAATCAACTCTGCAAAGTAGAGTTTAGCAGACTGGCAGGTACAGAATGCACCACTCAAATTTTTTGGGAAGCTATTTGGACGAGGTGTGATAAAGAAAGTAAACAGAGACCCTTCAGTACCACTGCTGGCACTGCTTTTGAGAGCACAGCCACACCTCAGAGGCACTGAAGGAGTTACATTAGTATTGGAGCAGTTTATTCACTGAACAGCTTTCAGAAAATCTTAAAGGTCGAAGACAGACAAATACAACCGTAGTCCAGCTCTCCTCCCTGGCTACAGGCAAACTATTCTGGATTTCGAAAGTATTGCAACAGACGAGAAATCTCCCTAATTTTTTGGATACCTCATATTAGATAAGAAGTGACTAACCATGAATGTCCGGAGCCATTGTTTCATGTGAATAATCTTCACTCTTCATGAACAGTAACAGCTCCTCTCCAGGTTCAATGTCTGCTACAACTCTGTAGAATATCTGGAAAAGAGAAAGCCAGGTGAATGCCACAAAGGCAGAGGGGAGATGAGTCCTGCAGTCCTGCTGTGGTAAGCTGGGGAGGTGCCAGCCTGGGCTGTGGCATGGGCCCCCCTGCCAGCCCCACAGCTTTGGGCTCCATAAAGATAAAGAAAAGGTTGCTTTCAACAGCTTCTACTTCAAAATGAGCTGCCTGATGACTGCAAACACCACCAGCAATTCACATGCTTTATTACACCAGATCTATGTACAAGGTAACCCATAAAACACATCCCTGAATGACGTGTGCAGGGAAGATGTAACCCATTTCTTCCCTTGGAGAAGAGGCAGGAACTGTGGAAAGTTAGCAAATCACACCTGAGGAGATGCTGCTGATGAACACGAGGCATCCAAGCCCACCTGCTTCAAGCACCTGAGCAGTCCTGAGAGCCACGAGGGAAGAGGCCTGCACAACCCAGTGGGCCTTTTCACTCCTCAGCTCCAACCAGGAACCAAAGGCATGCTCAGGCCAGGATGATGGTGTGCCCACAGCAGCTCGTCAGCACTCAGCTCGTGGCACCTGGTCCCCTCCAGGTGATATTGAGCTCTGGCCTGGTGGAGGAGCAGGGGCCATGCGCCTGGTGGTACCACAGGGCCAGGGCAAGCCCCTGTCGTGTGCTCGCTGCCAGGCTCTGCCCAAACAACATTCCCCAAATCCATCTGTCTGCTCTGTCTCAGCAGGAAAGGTGAAGAACACTAAAACATCTCCATGAAACAGCTCAAAAAAATATTAGTAACTTCCTCAGGCCTCGTTAAACAAAAACACGTGACAGCTAGGCTTCCTACCCTAACAAATGATGCATTTGCGTTTTCTCCGGTTGGATTCGCAAAGAATTAACTCTCAATACTTGTCCTGGTGCTGTGAGAGAGAGGCACAAATCCCACTCTGCTGTTTAACTCCCAGCAGCTGTGTTGGCCTCGGGCTGGGTGCCCTGGAGGGCTGTGTGGGTACTCCCCTCACACGCAGCACCCAACGGGTGGCCCCGGCGCCGAGCAGATACCCACGTCCTCCAGGAGGTGGCCGTATAGCCTAATGCTTTATCTCTCTGCAAGCGGCCTTTGCCCACAGAAACGTGCTAAACACATAAAAATAACTAAATAAGACACATTTCCTCTGAATTGTTTTCTTTTCTTCGCCTCGTCCCCCAACCTGCTCTGGCAGAGGCCTGCAGAGCAGCAGCAGCTAGAGCCAGCATGTCCCACTGCCCGGTGTCCCACCACCTGATGTCCCACCTCTGCCCGACGTCCCATGACCCGATGTCCCCCTCCTGATGTCTCATATCAGGCACAACAAACCCCCACCACAGCCTCCTGCTTGTGGCAAAAATCCCCCATAAAAGACAGGAGCATGCATTCACATGCTGCTTCCCCTCCCAGGAAGCCGAGGTTGCATTTCCCTCCTCCTCCACACTGTCCTGCTCCTGGTGTCAGAGGGGCTTGCTTGGGCTCTCTATTTTTTGCCTGTCAGTCAGATAAATGTTTAAAAGCTGCATGGTTCATTCTCCAATTCTGCTTCCCCTTAGAAAACAATGGGCTTCTTTCAGCAACGCAAGGCACCTCTTTTCTTGTCAGGTTCGACTTCTTTGCTTCCTTTCCAAAAGTACACTAGCCTCCAAAATGGGGCACAGCAGCCCTCCGCACTGCGAGCCCACAACACCCTCCCCAGCACTCACTGACAGCAGCAGGCAGCATCTCCAGGCACTGCTGGGCCACGGCAGGCTCGTCCTGAGGTCAGCAGTGCCGTGTTTGCACAAAACAGGTCAGACTCGGGGCACTCCTCTTGTTTCTTAATACTTTCACATTCATCTTGTTTTTCACTAATTTACACGGATGCAAAACCGAATCAGCGCATTCAAAACCCTGCCAGCAACTCTTGAATAAAAATAATGCCACTGGTGTCTAGCGAATGTTCTTCAGGGTCACACAGAAGAGGACGTAGGTGGTGCTTACACTCGCGGCCCTGCAGCTCCTTGCTGATGTCAACACTGCATCCAGCGAACATCTGCTTTAAGCAACACTTGTTTTTCCAAGGTCGACGGTGCATCCGCATGAAGGCACGAAGAGAAACCACGGCACAGCTTTCCCTGCTATTCTTCCTCCTCTGCTCATGCTGTCCCATCTAAGACGCTTCGATAGACCTTTTCACCTCTGGCTGCAGAGTAAGGACACGTGGACTGACAAGCACATAAAGAGGGGCTTGTTTGCGGAGCACTGTGCTGTGCTGCATCCCATCCAGATGCAAGTCCCAGTATGATGCAGGATCCTTGCTGCAGACGTGGGACAAATCCTTAACCAGGTGTAAACTCTGTAACCAACTGTCCAGCCTGTAGGTCCTCAATAATACCAAAATATTAGATGATGAAGCTACCCACCAGAAACTGCCTATCCAGACCCTCTGCACCCCAGCAGGGAGAAGATACAGAGGACTAACCAGAAAAACTCCCTGGATTAAGATGAGTGCTGTGTTTTATTTGGCTAAAGCCCTCACAGCTAAAGCCCTCCAAAGCAAGGTTCATGGGTCTGATTTCCAGATTTGGCATTTTGACATTCTTATTGTTAAAATGCTACCTTTAATAATTAAAAAAGTTTTTTTTAGGCTCTGTATAAAAAAAAAAATCCCACACCTGCACTAACATTTTATATACCAAATTGCTTTCCACTGAGGATCTGAAATAAAACAAACTGAACTCGAAAACAAAATGATCACGCAGGTAAATTCAATCCAATTTCTAAATGTCCTTATTACTTCATGTGAAAGGCTTTTTTTCCCACTCTTTCAACCTAAACCCCAGAAATTCCCTTATCTAAGAAAGCACCAGCCCACCCCATGAAGTGCACAAAGAGCTGCTGCACAGTAGAGAAATGACCAAAAAAAAAAAAAAAAAAAAAAAAAAGCAAAGTCCAGATGCGCTTTTCACATGCCCTGGGATCAGCGGTGTGTGACTGCAGTTTATATAGGAAGAGCAAAATCGGATCCAGATCTGGAAGCACTTTCAGAGTTCAGGGGGTCTGACGTGCGGAGCGGCCGGGGGCGGCCTCGCGCGTCCGCCCTCCGTGCCTGCCCCTGCGCGTGCTACCGAGCAGAAATAAAAGCTCCCAAACTGCCAGCCATAAAGGGAAAGGGGAGGGGAGAAAAGGAACACACACAATTTACTTTTAAATGGATGAATAAGGCCTCATTGTTATGAATCCCAGTTTACTTTTCCTGGTCAGGCACTTGAAATTTTATTTATGCTTAATAGACTGCGTTTGGCATGTGTAAAGATGACAGAGGCGTGAATTATGAATGACCTTCCACCTATTCAGGAAGTTGTAATAATTGAAATAATAGCGAAAATGCGCTCCCCGCAAGCTGGGCCCGGGGCCGCGCGCTTTGAAGCTCCCCGGCGGGGCCCAGGCCGCTTCGGCGGGGCCCAGCGTTCACCACCGCTGCTGCCGGCCTCCCGTCACCAACAACACACCGCTTTGGGGGAAAAAAGTGGCATTTCGCCCCCCCCCCCATGCGAGCTGCAGTGCACACACGTCACATGCAAGTGGGAAGATGAGCGGAGAACCAGCTCCGAAAACGATGGTGGAAAGCTGAGGAGGAAGGTCCGAACGGCGAAAATTCAGTTCTGGCTCCCGTGATGAACAACTGCTGCGGCTGGAGGGCTGCGCTGTGAAACCTGAGCCTGGCTCCTCTGGCCATGCTCAGGCAAGTGATAAATTGAAAGGAAAAGGAGTTTTTTCGTGGGCCGGGGTGAGGAGTCGTCCCCAAGACATGGCTGAGGAACACTTCAGCAGGCAGACCTCAGCCGGGGCCTGCACCATGGGGACAGGGCCGGGGGCACTGCAGGTGACACTGTGGGTCCAGCCCTTCCTGGCTTCCTGGAGTGTCCTGGGCAGCTTGAGCAGGAGGTGCCACAGCGAGGATGCCCTTGTGAAATGGCGTCAGGAGTCCCCATCTTTCTGTCTCCAGGCTGTCCCTGTGCAGACACCCTTGCTCTGCGTCCCCGGAGCTTCTGCTGCCTCCCCGGTGATGCTCATGCCTTCCTCCACCGTAGTTTTCTGGTGAATATTAGCCCAAGGTCCGGGTTAGGGACTGCCACATCCAGCCAAGCTCCTATGTACGCCGTCACGGTCCCACTCGTCCTGCCGATGGCCACCTGCATGCAGGCCCACACAGGTCTGCAGAGAGGGCACAGCGCTGCTGCCCTCCCACGTCCCGCTTTCATTCACGAGCCCCAGAAAGCGCTCGGTGAGTGGCAGCCCCACTGTCTCTGCAGACATCTGTAATCCTCCGGACCCCCCCGTGCAAGTGGGACTTGACAGCTCTCATCACAAAACGGCGTTCTTGCTCACTGACGGCGTGCCCAACTGCTTTTATTAAACATCAATAAAAAGCTTATCGCCCCGCAGAAGTGGCGACAATTAGCTGCCGTTTTTGGTGCTGAACAATTCCTCGCAGGTCACGTCAGGACAGGCCGACGCTGTGAGCAGCCGCGCTGGCAGCGTATCGGGCTGCAGATAACACAGGCGCACGCAGAAGGCTGGGCAGGAGTTTCGGGCCCAGCATCACCTCAAATCGCCACAAATGGAAAACCACAGCTGACGAGCTCCTTGTTCCACCAGCCCCGTGCTGACACAACACCGCTCCACTGGAGACAGGTTTTCAGTGGGAGCTGGATTAAGCTCTATTTGCTTAATAAACTAATAACTCGTCGGAGGAATAATGGCAGAACAGGGCCCCGCGTGAGCTCAGTGTGCTCGTGCCCTTCTGACCCATAACAGCCAAAACCTTAATTTCACTCTCTGACAACAAAGCCTCAAAACTATTCCTTAAATACACAACTTTTGCAGGTGGCTCTATGTCTGGGGCTGCTGGAGAAGTCTCGGTGTTTTTCTGCCTGCGAGCTGCAAGCCGTGGCAGGGGGGCGCAGGCAGTAAAACCTGAAACATGAAGCTGTGTCTGCAGATTACAAAAGTTTGTAAAACTTGTAAGATGTGATCAGATCTGGTGCAACCTACAGCAGTAGGTTCACTCGCCTGGGTTTATATCTCTGACATTGTGCACATTGTTAAGAGTGTTATACTACTGCTTTTTCTCCCATTTCAGTGGCATATACTTGAGTGGGGGGGAGGGGGGGAAACACACACACACACAAAAAAACAAACAAAAAACCCTATTTCATCACACACTACAAACCGCAGCCTCCACAAGTTGTTCTTGAGTCTCCTACAGTTTTCTATAGATAAAACAAAGGGAATCTTCCAGGAGACCTGGAACCTAAGAGCACTTTTACAGCGCTATGTGGCCATGTCACTGCCAGAGGTTTGCAAGCAACAAGCAAGATAGAAGCAATTTCAGGAGCTCTGATTTAAACTGCAACCAACTACATTTCTAAAAAAAAAAATAAGAGGAAAAAGAAAAAAGAAAAAAAAAAGAAAAGAAAAGAACAAGAGAAAAGGAGAAATAAAAAAGTATGTATCTTGAAGGTGACTGCAGTCCCAGCCTGAAAATGTGCTTGGAATGTGTGACAGTCCCTGACACAGCATTGCTATAGTTACTGCTGTATTTGCAACCACACTTTCATTAACATATATATCTAAAAATAATGCTTTTGCTGGGATGACAGCTCGGCCAGAAAGCCTTCCAGTGCTAATCGTTCTGAAGTCATTAAAAAGTTGAACTAATAGATATTTAATGATAGATAACAGAGGGGAGTCGTCCAAGTTAGCAGAAACTGCTATTGAAGCTGAAAAAACACATTCCAGGGAAATAATAGTGACAAGACTCTTTGCAGCTCTGCACACACTCAGGTCTCTTTAGGGAAAAGGAAAAAATGAGAGTGTGCTGTTTGTGGAATTTTATTATTCATATACATCTTGAATTACATACGGTCAGGTTAGACTGGGCATGACAAGAGATAATAGGAAGACAGCAAAGAGAAATCCTAGATCAACTTTGTTTGAAATAAAAAAAAAAAATGCAGCTTTTAAGCCCTACTCCACCTCCAATCAAATGAAATATGAGTTGCATCCAGCGTGCATGTTTTGACTGCATCCCACCATTATCGAGCTGTTCATCTCAGCAAAGCTCATTTATACAGTTATATGAAAGAGCCCAGGCCTTTTGTAAAGTTGATCCTAAGTGATGAAACCTAACCTCAAACATGAATCGGGGGGTGGGGTGGTATGTCTCTGAAAAAAAAGTCTAACAGAGAAAACAACAAAAAATGTTTTTCTTTCCCTCTTTTTGTTCAATGCAGAAGGTACAGCTTAGCAGAGCGACTAGATTACACGTCGGTCTGAGCTTCACCTAAACCCTGCCTCAAGCAGTCTGGGAATCATACCTGTCTGTCAGTCAAGCCTGAATTTAGTAGCATAAACTTGTGGCCAGCGCAAGGCTCGGAGTGCTGGCAGGATCTTTTACCTTTTCAGGTACGGCACAATGTTTGCTTGTGAATTTTACAGATGAGTTGAAGCAATTAGAGGTGAACAATTACTGCTGATCAAGTGTCTGTGCCTCAGGAGGGAAGGAGGGCTCCCGAGGCGGGGATGCTCCCCGTGCCTCGAGGGGTGCCGAGGGTCCCCCCGGGATGAGGGGTGTGCCCCCCGCTCAGCCCGTACCCCGCACTGCAGCTACCTGCAAGCAGCCGTGCACGTCTTCTGCCTCTCCCATGCTTTTTTCTTTTTTTTTTCTGTCTAGGATCTATAGGGGCAGAGTGACACAGCTCGCACACACGCATGCACGCTCAGCCCTGACTTGCATTTGTCACTCCTTGCACATGGCCATGTAACGTCCATTTCCCAGTTTGCCTTCCTATTCTATTTTGTATTACCTCTCGTGAGCTCGTGCCAGAAGAAAGCAGAAGGAGGAGCTGTTAGAAAAGCTTTTTTGCTTTAAGAATGGAGAGCACATTTTTAGCATTAACTTTTTAGGCTCTGGTCATAAAACGCTGGAGTATGTGTACAATTTTGTGGGTAAATTTGCAGCATTTCCAGAGGGCCAAATGAACAACAAGCTCTTGCTGACAGCGCGCAGTTCACAACGCGCTACTTGAAAGACAACCCATTTTTAATTTTCAAATCTCGGCAACAATAAGCCATAAAAATATGGAATTATGAACAGCACGATAGCGTGCAAAATAAATAACAAGTCTCCAGTGAATGAAAGAAATTATTGGCAGCAGTACAGCCACCATTACCAAATCTCAGAAATGTAAACACTAAAAAAGAGAAAGTTACAAGCGCCATAACTTTCATTCCAAAAACGTCAAAACGCCTGTGCGTGTCTGCGTCTCAGCGGCAGATGCCGATGTTACAGCCTGGCGTGTATTTGCAGTTATCAGCAGAGCAGCAATGCCGACGCAAACGCAGTAAGTTGCTCCTACCAATTCACGTGATTCCATTTCTAACCTTACCTATTTATGCCAACTCCTATTAATCGTAAAATATTTGGATTTGCTGTTTCAATTAGGCTCCAGTTTCCTTTTCGTATCACTGCTCCATAAATGCTCTGCGTTGAGAGAATTTATCGTTTTCCAGCGTAAAACATATTTCAACTTGCAAAATGTATTTTTCATTTACTAATAATCTTTATGGCTTCTTTAGCTAAACCAGCTGCTATGTTTATATATAAAAATAAAATGGTATCTCGGTTGGCTGCCTCATTCTGTGCTACACGTGTTCGGGGGTGAATTTTAAAAGTTGAAAATTAAAAAAATCCTCTGTCATCGTTCCTGGAAAAGTTCATGTAAAGCGGTTTAAATCAACTGTCTCGTAGGAGCTACACGCATAGTGCGGTGGTGCGGCTGGAACCAGCAGACTGCCTCACATTCATTTCCTTTACGTAAGGAATTTGATTGGAAAGAATGATTTTTAATTGAAGCTTTGTGTCTGGTTGTGATTCTTCTTTCAATACTGTCAAAGCAATTAAATCAGCCAAAGATAATCTTTAACATTCACCTGATGCAGTTAATTAAGTGGTGAAAAATGAAACGCTGATTAAAGGAACCAAATGCTACGTCGCAGGTACCAAAGTTTAAATTTGAAACAAGAATACACCACCGGTTGTTGCTTTCCTATTTTAGATAATTTAGTTTAAAGAAGTGTAGCTTTCTTCACCTAACTTCACCCAGTAAAATATTTCATAACAGCACACATTATCTGCAGACTAAAGCAAAGCTTGGTTTAAGAAACACCTAATAACTCATCAGCATAATTGAAAACAAAATGCCTCACTGCGTCCTTCCTCCCCCCTATCCCAGTCCTTCCTCCGCCACACAACCAGGATAAATAACGTTTCAGCCTAACAAAGAGTGGATTTAAGCGCAATAAATGAAAAGAAAAAGAAAACCATTAAAGATGCCGGTTCAGCACAGAAGTATGAGGAGTTCGAGCAAAGTGTTTGAGAAGGCATAATAATATTACACACGTGTGCATTCACATCCCAAGCCCTGTGCAGGCAACGATATCGTATTGGTAGGATTATCAGGTTTGCATCTTCCCCTCCACTCTTTCCACTAACTTCACGCTGAAGTTTCTCCTTAACACAATGGCTGAATTTAGCAACACTGTTGGACTGGAACAGAAAATGCTGCTAATTCAAAATCAGCAAACGCTGGCTTTGTCTTCCTAAGAAAGCGCTCCCCATTTTTATCGGGTACAAGATTAGAAAAAATAAAGAAGGAGAGAGAGAGAGAGATTGTTTGTGAATTGAAGAACAACGTGGAAAAATAGAAAATTCGTATTATCTGCAGCCCATCATCAAAATTATTCTGCATTTCACATCTGTGCCTTATCTTCTGCCATAACAGCAAACAGGCCAAAATCTGTTGTGAATTGCTGTTATTTTTTTTCCAGTGACACCTTAAAGTTCCTTAAAAAATAAGTCCAGAAAGTGAACGCCACATACCTGATCACTTATCTGACATGCAACAAGGTTGTGCTGATTGTAGCATCCAGCAAACTTGATATATTTGAGCCAGTTTCCTACATCTGGTTGACTGGCATCTATGCAGAACTTCACATTGCAAAACTCATCCAAGATCTAAAAGGAAGAATACGAAAGAGTAAATCTTTCTGTTGCTGTCCGGGCACGCTAATCGAAAGATAAATCACAGGTTTTCAGGGAAACAAATGGATAATAATCTAGGCATGTTATACAGAAATGTGCTCCTCTGGTGAGGTATTTTTTCGAATGGTCAGAATACATAGGTATTAATGAAAGGACAACAAATGTACTGGAAAATGGCTTGACAAATGGCTACATGTAATCGAGATGTCTAATTATTGCTAAGAAACACCGTCAATTTCAGAGCCATCTGATTTTCCTGGCACTCATCGGTGATTATTTAGGGTTAAAACTACGATTTTAATTACACACGATCCGTCAGGGAATAGCGCAGAAATTACTGCAATAGGCGGCGGTGGCTTCATCGGAGGTTTCTGCTTTTTGCTTCCGAGTTTCCGCCGCCTGCAGCTCCCACTTGGTCTGCCCGGCCGTGCTGCTGCGCCCCGAACCTTGCAGGGCAGGGAGTCCTTCCCCTGGCCTCCCCCTGCCTCCCTCGCATCCCTGCCCCTCCTGGAGCGCACGCCGCAACTCCCCGCGCCGAACTTCCCGAAAATAAGAAAGGAAAACAAGGCAAAGCGTGGCGGCGGCGAGAACCGCTTCCAATTATGCAGGCTACAAACAACCGCAACGAGCCTGCTCGCGGCGAGCTGCCGAGGATGCTCCCTGCCCAGCCGGGACACAGCGCGGCGTGAGGATGCCTGGAGGTGCCCGGCCGCCCGCTGGGGGCCTGCCCCACACCCTAGACCCCACACCCTATACCCCACACCCTATAACCCACATCCCAAGGGTGCCGGCCCCGCTCGCAGCGAGGACGGGGAGCCGGAGGCCGCTGTCCCCGCGGAGAGCGCCGGGGGATGCGCGCCGGGGACCGGGAGCTTTTGCCCAGGTGCTGTCACCGCCCCCGGCCCGGCCCCCCGCGGGTGGCAGGATCGGGCCCGTCTGTCTGTCCGTCTGTCCGTCAGTCTGTCCGTCTGTCCGTCTGTCTGTCTGTCTGTCCGTCCGTCTGCCCGTCTGTCTGTCCGGGTGTCCGCCCGTCGGGGGCCGCCCGCCGCTTGCCCCAGCGAGGCAGGGCTCCCACCTCCGCTGCCGCCCCCCTCCCTCCAGCACAGGCGAAAGCCACCCAAAGCGAGCACAACACCAAGAAATAAATAATACTAATAATGATAATAATAGTAAAACCTAAAGAACCGGCCCCAAAGCATGAGGCTTCGGTAACGCCGCATCCCCGCAGGTCCCCCCCCAGGGCCCTGCGCTTTTTTAAGATTATTTTTGGGGGACGGGGATGATTTTCCCTTCCCCATCACCCCCGCGATGCCCCCCTGGATTATTATTTTTCTGGATTTTTTTTAAGGGGGGGGGTCGTCCCTCGCCCCCCGCCCCCCCCCCAAGTCCCGGGGGGGCTCTGCCCGGGGGGCACTGACGGGGCAAGGCGGAGGGGGGGGAGGTGTTGGGGGGGGGAGCGGCGGCGCCGCGCTCGCTGCTCTTACCTTGTGTCGCCGGGAGCCTGCGGGGGCAAGGGAGGGGGGGTCGGGGGGGG